>NC_050516.1:25959715-25974028 GCF_002922805.2 Oryzias melastigma
GAAAATAACGATAGGTGAATGGTGAGGATCCAACGAATCTCTTTCACACAGCTGAGTTCAAACCGTGATTTTTAGGTTTTATTTTGGTTCAAATAGCTACAAAAAACTCAAAGATTCAGAAAAATAATTTTCTTAATTTGCTAATGGGCAAGTAGCAATGAAGAAAAATCTTTCAGTAAGCTTATTGTGAGCCTGGTTTTATATAATAAAACAATAAATCCTTATTACACATGTGTTTGACACTTTCTATGTAAACATACTGGTATCTAAGCAACGATTCAATGGTGGTGTAACTTATGATTTGGTTTTAACTGAGAACTGTGGCGTCCCTTATAAGGCCTGATCAGAAAAGCCTTTAGTCTCACAGATTTCATGTGCATCCTTTCTCATCCACATCAGCCAGTTTATCCCTTCACTCTGAGATGATCGCATCAGTACTTGACTGAAGTACTTTCATTTGAAACGTCTTTAAGGTTGCTCCATTTTTTTTAAACTGCTGTGCCTGAAACTCAGTAGCTGGCCATGGGTCCGGTGGATTGCAAGGCAGCTGACAGTGGAGAATTGTAGCTAGAGAGAAGACACAATCCCTTCACTCCCCCAGGCTTTTTCCATTATCCCACTCTTTCTGGATCATATAACACAGAGCAGCATGAGTGTGTGCGCCAGCACGGTGCTTAGCAGTGATTGCAAAAATGTGTGTTCTCCTGCACCCTGCTCTGTTCTTTAAAATCTGTCTTTTTATTACTGTTAATATCTGGTTTGTTCTTCCAACTGAAGCCCATGATAGGGGCGCTTGGTTTTAATTTAACCAGTGCCTCGGGTTCTGAGAACTTTCTGAGAGAAAAGGGAGGAGGACGCAGAGGAATAGAGTGAAAAAGGCAAGATAAAAAAAACTTTGTGCAGTTCTCCACTGAAATTCTACTTCTTTTTCCCCTGTTTTATTTAAACTGCAGACAGAGACAGATCTGTATATTTAAGAATACATGGGAGTAAAAACACATATAAGTCTTTAAAAGTCTTCAGCATATCTCTCTCATGTCAGACTTAACTACAGCTCAGGCCTCACTGACCTCAACTAATTGGTTCCTTCTCAAGGTAAAGATTAAGATTTCAAGTAATGTAAAAAAAAAAAAAAAATTATGTTATCTTTTTTTTTGTTTGACATATGGTCGATCAGATTTCCAAGACTGAAAAGACTGTTTCCTTCTGATTGACTTGCTGTGAACTGCTGGACTTGCAATTCTTCAGAAACTTTCCGTATTACCCTTGTTGCTGAGATGTGAATACTCTCCCAACACCCTTAATAGGCTTGACTATGGTGGGATTTATTGTTGAAAAAAAAAACACATTTTAAACTTTTCAGAGGATAGAGAGACGGATGCCAGGCAAACAAATAATTTTGTTTATTTTGACAAACATATGTATGCCTTATATAGAGAGACAATTATGCTTCAAGTCCATTGACTGTAAAAGTAGAGCTGGACATAGCAAGTGTTGAGGTCCCCAATAGGAATGCATTACCTCCAGCCTTCGCCAAATCATGGCAGGGATCTGTCAATGAAATGTTCAAGGTGGAGCCAGTGGGAGCCAGATGCTTTTACTGAGACATCTGATTGGTCAGGTTATAACTGGAATAACTGGTGATAAAGAAAAAATATCTTGTAAAAAAATTAGGATTGTAAAGAATGTGCAAAGAAGAATGCATCAGAGCAAGAATAGTTAGTCTGACAAATAAAAAAACTCAAGCACTCTACTATACAGAAATAGACTGTTATTACTTATTTCTGTTAGCCAGAATAATCATTCTTGCTCTGATACCTTTTTCTTAACTTCTTGCTAATCCTGTATATATTTTTTCATATTTTTTCTTCATCCCAAGTTTTACAAATTATAAATTGACCAATCAGATGCCTCAGTAAAAGCATGTGGTACCCGCTGGACCCCACCTCAAATTTGATTGACAGATTCTCCTGTGCAGCTTTCAGTGGAAGGGGTGTGGACGTTGAACAAGCTTAATCATGACTGGCGACAGTAGTTGCCCTAGAAACGTGACTCAGACTGACTCGGACCAATCACTGTCAAGTAGTTCTAAATGACGGCGCCCGTGTGCCGGAAAAGTAGAGACTGAATTGGCTTAATTTTGCTTAAGCCAGAAGTAAGGCATTTTTTATGGGTCCATCTCTATTCACAGTCTGTACACAGTCAATTTATATTTAGTATGTAGACATTGAAGACCATTGGAGAAAACTCAAACATCAAAACTCAAGTGTCATCATCAAGCCAGTGATGTTCCATAGTACCCACCTTTTCCAGTTTCTTACTGTTTCATTAAAAAAAATATATATATATATAGAATTGATTTCCACTCCCCCGCCCCCAAATGTTTTCTTTTTTTTATTTTGTTTCTTTTTTTTGTGTTTTGATTTCGAAAATGTAATGCAGTTTTTTTCACAATTTGCTTTTTTAAAGAGTGATTTCTTGGTGTGATTTGCACCGTATTAAACATCATCTGAGTAAAGTTCTTTTTTTCCCTGGCAATAACCAAGACCACATCCAATCCCAAAATAAACTCCCAAAAGACATCAGCCCATAATGACAACAACAAACTGGTTTCCAGGAATACATCCATTTGTATACATTGTTCATATATATAAACTCTGCTCTAGACGAGGTGATTTTTCTTCTCATCTGGGCCAAAACAGAAGGGAAAAAACATCCCCAGCAGCCCTCTGGGGCCAATATTAAAATGTACATATTTCATTTATGTTCTTTTAGTTAGAAGAGTGGGTTTAAGTAAATTAAATTAATATTTAGTTATTATTTGTGAGAAATATCTCTTAGCTTTGGTCAGATGGGATTTAAACAGATTGACTTTGCTGATAAGCAGAAAAAATGACAATTTTTCACTGAAACCAGACACCAATCGGTTTATATTTTTTTGTATTTTAGCCAAAAGTGGCTGTGTTAGGCTTTTACAAGAGGAAAAAAAGTGTATTTTTTTCTATTCAAGGCTTTCTCATAGTTTTGGTGAAACCGGTTTCTGTTTTTTTTTTTTTTCTCCTTGTCTATCTTTGCTTGCTCCCTCACATATTTTCTCCATACTCTGCAGCTCACCTGAACTGCAGCGTGGCCCTGAACAGTGGTGCACTCTGTGCCACAGTTTTTCCTTCAAACATCCCTCAGTGCAGTCAGACCCTGTGTACTCTGTATGTATTGATGGACACTCGGTGTCAGCAACTGTGGTCTGGGTTAGCATACACCTTCCCTCTCTTACCCACCACACAGCCCCGCACATGTCTGCAGCCGCACAAAGAAACGGAGTAATGAGTCCCATGACAGTGCTGCGGAATAGGCTCTGAATAGGTAATGTTGGAGTCTCAATATATTGGAAGTACTGCCAGTGTCTGATCGGAGGTTATAATGTAGTCTTGGAGCATTCTTTCCTCTGCTCGTCAGTAGGAGTTGCTCCGCTACCGTACATGGTATCTAAAATTTATTGTTTGGGGCTGCAGACCTGTGTGGAGCGGTGCTCTCTGTGCAGCACGATTCAAGTTACATTCCAATCTCTGAGCCTGATTAATGGCTTGTACATACATTGGTTTCCACACAGATATGCTATGTGTGATGTGGAGCTCATAATAAGAGAGGTGTACCATAATACACAGTCACTATTCATATTCAGAGGAGGTGGAGCTCAGACAAGTCTGGTTGACAGGAACCTCAAGATTTCAGTTGTAACTATGACTTTGGTAGATTCAGGTTTTTTGCACTTTGCTGTGCATTAAAGACTTCACTTTGTAGGATTTTTGTCTACCTGCCTAAATGGTTTCTTTTTTTTTGGAGGGTTGTGTATTCATATATTTATGCTCAGAGAACTACAGGCTAGCAGTGCCTGAGGCATCATTTAAGCCCAGGAGTCAAAACTGAGGAAAACATCTATGAGGTGAATGAAAAAAAAAGTATGGTTGCTGATGGACTGGAATGGTCAGTCATTGTTTTGTACTTTGCAGCTCCTAGGAGACTGCTCCCACTAAGCTATACAATTGTCTATATTATCAGTACCATTAAGTAGGAAAAGATTTGGGTCCCCAGTTCTAATTTATGGCTTGTATCAGTATCTGCTGCGTAATTTACTGCCCCATGGTCCCCCGTGTCAGCTAGCTAGTAATCAGAACCCGGAAGATTGCCTTTATCAAATATGAAAGTTGCAGCGGCTCTGTATGTAATTACTACAAATTCTTGGCTTGATTTTCTACTCTCAGAAAATGGAAGATAAACTGCAGAATTATTGGATATCTAGTTGTCTGAAAACTTCAACAAAGACTTCTTGTGTAGTTTTAGGGCTTTTGGAACCTAATTTTACACCAGCATTAACTTTGCATTAGTTCAAAACAGTCACGTTAAAGACCCACTGCAATGAAAATTGTGTTTTCTTTGTTTTTAACATGTTTTTGTGACATTTGTCTCATGATGGAGGACATATATAAAGAAAATTAAGTTTGCATATCTGAGTATTTCTTTATTTAAACTGTTGTGAATCAGAAACAAATAAAAAAAATGCAGTTAGGAAAGGCTTGTAAGTGTGACAAGTTACTACGGCAAGCTACCTGCTCCACTCCATTCTGATGCATCTGCCTGTAGACGAACTTCTTTGTTTTCTTTGTCTGATTTGGCATCTGGTTCAAAACTGCATGACTGGATAGGTCCGATATTACTCGCCATTTCTGGTTAATTTGAGGCGCAGAGGCTAGCGGGTTAAGCACGTCAACAAACAGATGATAGGAAGGAGGCGGCCTTACTCTGTCCCGCCCACAACTCCGAGGTGAATTTCTAATAAACTCCCCAGAAACTATGTCTTTTTTAAAATTTTGGCTAAAAAAGGCATAATCATCATTAAAAGATCACTGGGAACAATTTTACAAAAGATCAAAAGATGATCGGAATGGGATTTTAAAAGAAAAAAATGTAGTTTTTGTTTGATGTTGCTTTGGAACAAAGAAACAACTGCTCCACTGCCTCCTTCCCCTTTCACACTTACTTCTTTCATGTGGAAACAATAAAAAAGTAGAGACAAAGCATTACATTTTTAAAGATTCAAAGCTACCATGGATGGGTCATTCCAATTTTGGAACCAAAAGATACAAAGACACGTCCGTCACTTTCTGGGTCAGAAAGAGGAGCCGCTGTCACACAGCTCACAAGTCTCCTGTTATGTTGGTAGAGAAAGATTCCTCCCTTATCACCATGGTAACCACATATACCTTGGCACCAGAAGTAATCTTTGGAATGAAAACAATTGATACAGCCACTCTACTTCTCAAGGTCTTTGGTAATTCCTTGTCTCAACTGCACACAACCCCCCTCCCACCAGTGAACTCTGCAAGCATCTTTCACATTGAAAGTATTTCTATTTAGAAACACACTATGAAGGAAAATAAAAGCACTTTCCACCTTCTTGCAAAGACTAAAGAGCTTTACAGATCGCACTCATGCAGGCGGACTGTCGGGAGCAATGTGGGGTTCAGACAGTTTCTCAAAGGAAAGTTTGATATAAAAAGGTGGGCAGAGCGGGAACTGAACCTGTGATCCTACATGAGATGTCAGACTTTGCCCCATGCTGGAAGATGCAATGAATTTTTGTCTGCATGTATTGGTTTTCTCCAGTCTGTGAGAAGATTAACTGTACTCAAAATAAATGGACTGCAAACCAAAATAGTTCAGTGGCAGTAATGTGGGCAATAAGCATTCACACCGGACGCAATTCACACGGCAGGGGCATCAAGTTTCAATGTTAAGTCAATGTACAGACATGATCTCAGGTCTCGCAGCGTGACTTGGGCGTCTGGCATGGCAGAACCAGAACAAACTAAAGAGGGGAAAATCAGGAACTCTGATGGTTACTTTCAGCGGTACTCCCGTCTCTCTGTGACCCAGTTTGACAACTTGGTGTCCCAAAATAGGGAGAAATAGGAATAAATTTAGAGGCCTTTTTTTTATTTTTGTCTCCATGCAAATAAGAAAAACTTCATAAAGTTTAAGACGAGAGCGTTCAGATTCTCTTCCATGTTGGTTTTGGACTCCACCCAATGATCATGTCATCAACACGCTGCAGGTCAAAGCTGAGTCCCTGATTGGTTGAGGCAACAAGTTCTTGTTAAGGTTCAGATATTTGAACTTTAGACACAACACAACGCTCAAAACATGCTGCAGAACCTCTGATCGGGTCTGTGCGTTAACTCAACTTTGAAACTGGACGCCTCTGACCTGTGAATCGAGTTCACAGGTAAAAAAGTACAGGTCAATGGCATTTATATCCTAGTTAAAATTGTCTGACTTGACAGAAACTGAACTCTTTAAACTGTTTTCCTGACTAACCTTTATATTAAACTTGTATAAAGACATTTCCTAAAGTACCTCTGAATTAAAACATCCTACACGAAAATAGCACATGAATCATTTATCTGACATTTTCGTAGCATTTTTAAATGACAGTCTAATTTTTTTTTTTTAATTAAATCACATTTTAGGCACACTTGCATGCTGGTCTTTTATGCTCACCAGGCGTATGACCACCTGCTGCAGCTGGCATGGCGACGCAGAGAGGCTGGCTGTATCATTAAAGCAGTTGTTCATCAACAAGTTCTGTGTAGAGCCCTTCACTGTCTAGTATGACTAAAGCGTATCTTACTCATCCTTCTTTCATCATTAACTTTATCTGCAAAACAGGAAGCAGATGTATCCAATTTAGCTTTCAACGTGTAGTCGCAAGCTTTTCACCCGGTAAACAACACGGACAAGACCCGAACACGAAAATATGTTTTTATTACTTTTTTGTACACTTCCCACTATGAACAGAAAGTACAGCGAGCACAGAAAGAGAGGACAAGGGGAGTATAGGAATGCAGAAGATTACTCAGATCTGTTCAGCCATTAATCTTCTAACTTTTTTTCACAAACTGAGTGATTGCTGAATTGCTGAGAGGGACATTGCCCTTTTCTCCCAATCTGTTTAAAGTCTGTCTGGTGAGGTGGGATAGGTGTGGGAAGTAATGTGTGTATCTGCCTGCATGGTGATAAATACCCACATGCATGTGCAGAGTTTTCATGTGTGTGAACTGCAAAGGCCAGCTGGTAGGGAAATGAACACGCTGAGCTGGGACCCATTCAGTCACCTCATCCTACTGATCAAGGGTAACAGAAGCAGAAAGCTCTCCAACAGAACAAATTCACCTCACCAGGATTCTACCCCACAGCAAGCAGCTGTTCACTCTTTATTCAGCACGCTCACTCTCGCCGCAGCTCAGGTATGAGCTTTATCTGCAAAGTCGTTTCGATTTTGCACTATGATTCATAATTGCAGACTCACTCACGCCTTGGTCTGAACTTTGGGATATGGACATTTTTCATTGTCAGAATGTTGCTCGAGGAAAAACAGCAACGGAATGGTCTGCTGATTTCAGCAGGATGAGAATTCAAACATCATACCTGCTGCATTGTTAGTGAGGAAGCTTCTTCACTCTGCTCAATAAAGGCATCCATAGAGAAAAGTAACTATTCTTATTTTCTGCGTTCTGGGAGCTGGTGGTGGAATGTGGAGCAAAAATCACTGCAGCTACTGACTAGGGACAGAGCTCAGCACTATATCTGTAGATGAACACAAGTCCAGACAAAGACATCAACCTTCATGTGCAATAAGATGCACTTTAGTGTTCAGGAAGGTGCATTACTTTGCATATGGTGTTCACACTGATGTATGAAAGACTTAGTGTCATAGAATTTTGGCACAAACCACAATTATTAATCTCTACTTCATGATTATTTATTTTTATGTTTTTTGGAAAGGATGCTACCCATACGTTCCTACCAAATCCAAGGCTGATTGGTTAAAGTTTAACTAAGTTAACTTTAAACACACGTTCAATGGCTGCGTGTTTTGTACACAGAGCTTGAAAACTGACTTAAAACTTGTCCAGCGATGTGGGAAAGGGAGAGTTCTACAGCCTGAAATGCACATATATTGTCAAGAAGTGATGGAGGACCCAAACGCAGGAGACCAGGTTTGGTGGCAGAAACTTAAAACATTTAATAAATAAACTGAAACATGATAAGAACCCATTGAGAACCAGAACAGAACAGACGACCCGACAATGATGAGAAGAAAAACCAGACACTTGAAATTATAAAATGTTGTTTTATTTGTTTGTTTTTTAATAAATGTAAAAATCCCAGTTAAGTACAGACAATTTTCTAGTTATTGAGATGAGGAAATATGACCAAATCTGAGCACACGTTGAACAATTTGAAAAAAAAACGTAAAATTTTATTTATTTTCTTTTTCACACAAATTCAGTTTTTTAAAAAAAATCATAAATGCTGTAAATCTCAGTATTTTACCATGTGTTTAGTGTACACTTGTAGGATATGCAAAGTCTCAACCAAAAATCCTGCTTAATTAAATACAAATAAAGTAATCAGCTTTAAGTTGATTAAAAAACCACAGTAAAATGTATGTTGTTGGGTTTTTCCTTTTCTTTTGTCTCTTCTTTCTCTGTTTCCTCTGCTGGTTTCCATCTCCAGAGCTCTTGAGATGAGTGCCAATCTCCTCGTGAGGAAGGTGGACGGTGAGTGGCCAGGGGAATTATCTCAGCTTCTCCTGTTGATTTTCACAGTCACAGCATGTCTTAATGAACTTGTTCATCTGGTAGTTGAAGTACGAGAAGTCTCAATACTTTTTACCTCTTCAATGTGGTGGGGAAAAGAAGAAAAAAAATCTCTCCACACTAACTTAGACATGCCCTTTCCTGGGCCCATTGTCTGAAGAGAGTCTTATTCCCTAACCTTTACCATTGATATATGAGCTCGGTAAAGTGGCTGCAGGCATGTGCATCCATTATGTCAGAGAGGAGTCAAGGATGGCACGGGGGGAGCAAGCAAGCCATAAACAGGACTGTTATCTTTCTAATTGGCTCTAAATAATTAAACCGCCAATCCTAAGTTATCAACATTCTTTAATGGGAATTTTGATGCTATTTTTATCTGTTTTCTCAACTTTCACAAAACTGCCTTGTAGAAAATACCTGGATCTTTGGAGAAATGTTGCTGAAACTTCAAGAAATAGTCGCTTGTGTCGCTCCACTTGAGTTGGTTTCCAATCATTTATCGCCCACTGGAACCTGTGGATGAATGTGTTCACTGATGAGTCCAGATTTAGGCTCTTGGAGTTGAATGGAAGGGTCAAAGTGTGGAGGGGGCACAGAGAATGCTTTGATAATTGGTAAATGGATAAGATGATGTGTTTTGATGGAGGTAGTGTGATACGTGGGGGAGGATCTCCTTCACTGGGTTGTGTTTTCCAACCAGTTCCAACTTCACATGTCCACATAGCTGATGAAGCCTGAAGGGATGTATACTGTAGTATACTTGAATGTACTTTGCGCCACCCACCTTAACATTTTTGATTTGATTTATTTGCACATTAAAAAAATATATTTTTTAACAAAATTTATGAAAACACAAAAAGTTAAATATTATGGTGTGGGACCGTGTGAAACTGGTGTGTGACGATGTGAAAAACCTTGCCGGATTTCTGTCACACACAAATTCTGAAACAACAACTGGGCAGGGACAAAAAAAAAAGTTTGAAAATATGCTGACTCAAAACTAAAAAGCACTCCTCTAATATACACTAATTTATGCTTTAAAAACCAACTCCAGTCAAAATTGTGTTTTGTTGCTTTTAGCTTACTTTTGTAGAAACTGACTCATGATGGAGGATATATATCAGTGGCGGGCCGTGCATTTCACACCTAGGCCTTCAGTAGTGCTCCATCTGAATCAACCCAACCCTCATTAACTATTTTATGGCTATAAAACTTCTACTGCAGGTACAACTGAGACACACATAAAAAAGCATAAAAAATAACCTGATAAAATTGCAATAATATTTAGGTATATAGCAAAATTTTACTCACCAAAAATCCGGATTATTTGTACACAAAATCCATCCTTTCTATCCTCAAGAAGATTTCAATCACTCTGTCATGCAGATTATCCGTGCGTTTTAGTTCCATCAAGAAGTCCTTTTCTATCGCCATGGAAGCTAATGCTGAAAGTCGAGCCTGCCCTGACGTATTTCTGGCATAAGTTTTAATTCGCTTGAGGGCTGAGAATGTCCGTTCAACAGAGCAGTGGACACGGGGCTTGCTAGCTTCGGAGTTGCCCGACCCCTCTTAACAATGTCCAGCTTTTCTTGAAAAGTCCGTCTTGAAAACGACTTTGACAGTAAGTCTGCAACCAAATCCATTTCTTCTCCTCCTTCAGCCATTGTGGATTGACAAACCAGCTATTATATTCGATTTATTTGCCTGTGAGGGTCGCTACGGATTCAGTTTACCGGCTCTTCCTAGTACACTCTCCGATTATCCAATCACAGCGCGTGAAAATCCTGACGTTTCCGTGGGCCAGCTAGCTGGCCTATCACGTGGTCTCCTCCAGATCTGATTGGTTGAAGCAACAGTTTGGTGGACCATTGTTTTATGCTACAGGGCCCGCAAAACTGATTGTGAAGGCCTTCAGGCAGATTTCTTTGACCATAGCAACAAATGGTGCTGCAATGTGATTGGTTAATGCTTAAATAGGAAAATACACGTCTGGAAGCAGCGCAACCAGGGAGACAGCAATGAAAGGACGAAGACAGAGCATTTGGAATTATAGAATACGTATTCACGGAAATAAATAATAATTAATATCAGTCTGTGATTCAGATATTTTTAGGCCAGCAGAGAAGGCCTTGCAGGCCCTGACGGCCCGCCACTGATATATATAAAGAAAATGAATCTTAGAATTGCAATTCTGAGTAATTATTTGTTTAAATTGTTATGAATCAGGAGCAAACAAAAAAATTTTGTTAGAAAAAGCTTGTAGCTGTGGCGTAACACCTACAACGGTAAGCCACAACATCTATGAATGTCTTCCTCGTCTGAACTAGCACCTGGCTCAAAATTGTACAGCTGGATAGCTCCAATACTGCTTGTTATTTTGGTTTATTCAAATTTTGAATCAATGGCAGAAGAAAAAATGCTGTTTGAAAAAGAGTGTAATTGCCACACACTCCATGTTCTTCTCTTCTAGTTGTAGACAAATAGATCCATGAACGTCTTTGTTTTCCTTGTGTGAGCTTACATCTGACTCAAAACTGTACGGCTGGATATCTCCAATATTGCTCGCTTGGGGTTTTAAGGGTCTGTAAGCTAGCAGGAGAGCATGTAAACAGAGAGCTCTCAGCTGAGGTGAGTTGGAAGGTGGCTGTTTTGCTCCGCCCAGTCTTGCCCACAACTCAGAAGCAAAGTTCTAATGAACTCAATTGCTGCTCTGTAGAAAGTATTTCATAGGAAAATGACAAAGGTTTTATTGATTTTGACTACAAATGGTATAATCCTAAAATAAAAGACCACTGAGGACAATTTTAAAATATGATCACTGGAGGGAGTCTAAGTTTACCTGGTTCCTCTAAAAGATTTAAATCTTAACCTATAAAATGAAACAGGATGGATGCCAACTTCAACACTTAGGCCATATCCGAATTGCATCCATACCCCTCTGGCTACTCCCTATTGATCCAGTTTTTGGGGCATTTGAGGCTGTAGTGGTGTCCAACAGGGTTTTTTTTTTATAAGGAGGAGCCATAGCGACTTGGGGCTGGCTATCCATGTGGCATAGAGGAGAAACGCATTTCTTTTAGTGGGTCTGAAGCACAGAAGTTTACATGTAAATGTTTGTAATTCATTTTTGCTTTAGTGTGACCTTTTAAAGTTATAAACCAACGTTGTTATGTATTTTCGGAGCGCTGGAAGCTATTCGCTTATGTAGATGACTGGCGACTATTGATGATGTCATCAAAGGGTAGTAACATCTAGATTTGAAGACACTTTTGTTCCATATCTCTTCACTTGGAGGGGTAAATGTAGGGGTAGAAGAAGCCAGAGGGGTATGGAGGCAATTCAAATTTGGCCTTAAATCTCATGAAATCTGATGCACACACATATTGTTGGCAGTCTGCTGCTGTCCTGGAGGTTGGAGAACTCTTTTCCAAGGAAAGCTAAGATGCATTTTCCCAGGTGTATTTTTGCATGCTGAACCTCTGCAACCTGAAAAAACAAGGATGGAAAAAAAATCCATGAGTGATTAAAAATTATTTTTACAGCTTATTTGTCATAAATGGAGAAAAATCAGAGAAAAACACTAAATGCTTAAAATATTTAGTGAGAAGTTAGATTTAGTTATTTATTTAAAATGGGTTTAATTGACATTTAAAAAAATGGCATTGATGTGTTAACTTGATACCATACTGGGACACACAAAAACTGAACTTTGAGCTGGTTTTGAATGAGCCCAATATAACCCAGCTGCTGTACATCGGAATGAGGCGTCCCCGATAAACTGGAAGCTCTTCCTGCTGACTTAATGGGTGTATTTTTACGATTTTCTGACAGCAGAAAGCACAATGTCTATGTTTGCTTTGTCATAAAGATCCATTCACCGACAGTAGTACATAAATACTCTCTGTGGCAAGCATGCAGCCACAGCTATATTTGAAGCTTATCATTTGGAGGCAATTTCACACTGTTCTGCCCCTAATTGAACAGTCTGTTTGTTACACTTCCATTTTCCCCTCTCCACCCTCTCGGCGAGCCTGTGGGACAGGCCTGAGAAATGACACTCTTTGCGTCTCATTGAGCATCCTCGAGCTCAAACAAAGCTCACAGAGCTGCGCACGGGGGCCACGCACGGCTGCCCGGACTTATTGCTTCCCCTCTGTCAGCCTGTAAAGGAAGGCAGTTAGGGGAAGCTGCAGCAGAAAGACTGAAGGTTTGGCCAGTGTGTGGAGAAAATCTAACAAACTCAAGAAGACTGTGTCTGATAAAATCGTGTTGGTGTAAATAATAAAAACTAACAAAAATCTGGATGCTTAAAAGGAATCAGTGCAAAGACTGACAATTTACGCCATGGTGTAACACCAGCACCTCCTCATCCTCCCTCCTTCCAGCTCAATATTTTTAATTAATACCCCTCTAATTGGGAGATAGCTGAGGGTTCATCAGCTTGAGAGGAGAAAGGCGGGAAGTCACAGAAATACTTAATTGGGCTGCTGATTGGCTAGTGCTAATTGAAGGCAAGTAAACAGAAAGTGAAGAAGTGGGAAAAAGCAGAGGACAGAGAGAGAATCAGAGGGGCCGCTGCTGACGGGAACGACACTTCTGTATAATACGAGATGTTGTTCCAATTAAAGCCACTGAGGATCTGTCTTTCTGTGTGCTTCTTGCTCCCTCTACATCTCTCTGTTGCTTGTTAATTACTGCTTGAGTTACAAACAATCTGCCCCCTAAAAAAAAGTGCCTGCTATTTTCTTCTCTTAAAAATAAAGAAAAACAAGAAAACGTGTTTACAGCTAAGTTTAGGTCACTTTGGTAAGAAAGGAAAAGGAGGAAAACATCTTCTCACTTCACTCATCCATTAGATGTTCTCACTTAGTTCAAGGGTCACATATGTTGCTGGAGCCTATCCAAGCTTTAGTAGCCCATCACAAACTCATACACAGACACACTCCCATTCAATCCTAATGGACAAAACTCACACATGCACAGAGAGAGCATGCAAACTCCACACAGAACCATCAGGAACTTCCGACTGAGGTGACAGTGCTAATCACCACACCAAACGCCCCAGCTTTCCCACTCATTCTGCAAAACCGCAGGGCAAACAGGAGGTGATGATCATTATCACAATGACACTGTCAGATCCCTCCTCTCTGATACTTGTCATATTTTTGCATTTTACTCATTTTTTACATTTTCTTCCTCATGGAAAATTGATACATAAGTGTAACTCAAAATAGAAAAAATACAAAATGTAAGTTTTATGCAGGTTACCAACAGTTTGGTTGTGTCAATTTTAGACTAAATCTAAATTTTAAAGTGAGATTTACCTACCTAAAGTCATGATTAGAACAAAGAAAAAGGTTTAGTAAAAAACAAGAAAAGCAACACTAGTATCTGCTGTTCAAAATTAGGCATACTAAGAAAAATTAATAAAAAAGAGATTAAGATATTTAACAAAAAATACTTCCAGTTAATAAACTATATACATTTAAATGAAAAAAAATAATTGATTCAGCAATTAATAAAAATAAGTCATGTAAAACTTGTATAGTGTTCACATAGTTCTGGATTAATAATGAAATGCTTCATAATATCACACTTGTAAAAAAATGGTAATTTGTGATAGTCATTGTGGGTCATTTTAGTGTTGACTTTC
>NC_050516.1:25974181-25986248 GCF_002922805.2 Oryzias melastigma
GGTAATTTGTGATAGTCATTGTGGGTCCTTTTTGTGTTGACTTTCATGTCATGTGTAGACAGTATGTTCTCCAGAGGAAGCTTCTCAGAGCACGCTCCACAGCTGGCTCCACAGAGGGTCTATAAGGAGCCCGGCAACTATAGAGACCGGCATCCCGCAGTAACGAACACCTGTTAGACCTGATGGGTATTGGAGACGGGATACAATTGAACAAATAAAATGAAGGCGTTTTGCTGAGCACCGCTAACTTATAGCGCTAACTTAGTATACCATGCCTTCGCCCATAAGTTAGGCTCCGGCAGCCCTGTGACCCTGAAAAGGACAAATTGCCATCACAGACTCCTCCCAGAACACTTTATGACATCAGCTCTGAGTACAAGTTTTTAGAGGAATACTCAGAAATGCGTGAAAAAATACCGTTTTGGGGTTGTTTATAGTGAGGAATGAACAGAAAAATGCACTTAAAAGCTTAAAAAGTTGATTTAGCATTTTAGACCATTTAAGGAAAGTTTTGATCATGCTAATGAGATATGTGTATAATATATGATGTGAATAGTTATACGGGGTTAAGGACTTAAGCTCCATTAAGTGTTGAAGGGGTCAAAATTGGGCTGGAAGACGATGAGAATTTTTTTTTTTTAAAAGTTGATTTTATCATGTGTCTTGTAAATATCAAATAATATTAGACGGTACACGGTAAAAGAAAAAAAAGAAAAAAATGCCAGAAGTTTTTCTTTTAGCTGTGCACCACTATTAATCGTTTACCATCTGTTGATAGAGTGGAGACGATGCCAATTATCTAGAAGTCACTGATGTCACAGAACGCAAAAGAAAAAAAATTAGATTAATATTTGCTTCAAAAAGTAAAACTTCAGTGTTTTATTTTTACCATTAACTGTGATTTAACTTTTCTGTGTTCAAGGATGAAGTAAGATTCTTTCAAACTTCCGTCTGTGTTTCAGGTTATTCCTTCCACTGATCCACGCAGGTTCCTACCCGCCTCGTCCTTCTCTTTTGGCACCTCCTCCTTTCCTCTGATCGTCCTCATCTCCTTCTTTCAAACTTTACATGCTGTTCGATTTAAAGCACACATTGAGACAATGGTTACCGTCTTCATGTTCTTTTAACTTTCATATTATGAGATGACAGTGTTATTAATGTAGGCTGAAGAACAGAAGAGTAAAAAACATTAAAGAAGAATAGAACGACAGCACGTAAAGACTTCTGGAGGCAGTAAACAGGAGGAAAGGGAGTGAGAGTGTCGAGGTGTAATTTATTGCTGGAGTTTTATTATACCGCAAACAAAAGGTCACAGAACTTTGAGATGGGCCGAGGCAAATGAAAATGCAAAGATTCATAAGTATTCTTAGTTACAATTAACCTTTTCCTTCTCAGGAGGGTCCCGTTTCCTCCTTCATTCTGCTCACAGTGAAGGTGCTGCAGGTTTCTGTCTTGGACTGTCAGCACCTGCTGCTCCCTGACACTTATTGGACTGTAATCTGACAGTTTAGGTTTTTCTATTTTCTATCTTTTGTCTTTCTTCCTTTCCGTTGATCTCTCAACTTGCAGGGCAGGGAAGTAATCAAAATTTTGGCTTTTTTGGGGACAAATCCAAAACAATGCAGCTTAGATTTTTTTTCTTCAGGTCAAATGTCAATAAAACTCCACTTTCTGAATCATGTTTGAAAGAAAATTCATATAGAAACGTGATGTAGCTCAGCTGATTATTGCTTCACATAAACATATTCCATTAGTCATTATTTATCTGATATTTTCTTTATACTCCAGTATAGAAATCTATATTAACACATGACTCAAATTAAACTTAAATCCCAAAAATGTGACTGGATCCAGTATTTACAGTCTGGTTACAAAGATCTTTTAAAAATTTGATAAAAGAGGAGGTTATTTTTTTGTATAACTCAGGGGTCTGCAACTTTTCACAGTAAAAGACTTAGTCGGAGCCACAAAGTCTTATTTTGATACTTAATATAACATATATTTTTAATAATAAATATGAATTATGTTTCTTTTGTGGAATGATTAAAAACAGAAATATAAAAAGAAACTATCAGTTTCTTAATTATTTTTGACGTTTGACAGAAACTCGTATGATTTCCTTTCAAAATAAAAGACACTTGGTGCCAATTTATACATTTCTGTGCCAGAAATGTATAATTTTAGCTAATATAAATTAAATAAATGCTAATCTAGTAACCCTTAATTGAAAAATATCGTATAATTTCATTTTTATTTACCCAGAGAGCCACTATGGAGCGGTAAAAGAGCTACAAGTGGCTCCAGAGCCACAGGTTGCGGACCCTTGGTATAACTGGAGCCTAAGTGCAATTCATTTCAAGATTTTTTTGGGCAAGCAGGTGGATCCACGGGTTTACTAAAAAGCTCTCACGTTACTTTATCCTGCCCCGCTCCCCAATTTTAGTGTGCTGTTTTGTTAGGTGGAGCAAATCTCCGTCAATTTGCCTTTCAACTTTCTTTGGACATCCTGCAAAGCTGTTCACACTGCTTTAATTAACGCAAGTTCCAGGTGAAAAATAAATCAGGTCAAACTTTAACCAATTAGGCACTTGGATTTGGTAGTGATGGCGTCCCATTCAATTGACGTGCGTGCTTGAAAACTGATCCTGGAGGAGAAATGAATAATTCCAGATTGTACCCGGCTGGAAATGTATGACACCAAGTTTTCCATATATGAGAATAGACCTGCGAAACAAAAAGTCTGGAGCAAGATTTTGTGAAATGTTCACAGCTTCAACATTTCGCACAAAACTTCCTCCAACAGAAGGTAGTGGACAGGGGCTAAGAAACAGTAGAAAACGAAAAGAATTAGCCCCTCCCTGCTTGTCCAGTGTGAACACTAATGTTCGGAGTCAGAGCTCTGTCTGGAAAATATCCATTGCTACATAGAAATTGCTGTCCAAACATAGATCTGGAAAAGTAACAAAGACAATGCTACTTAGATGTGATAGAAAATCTTGTTTTTTCAATTTTAAAATATTTTAAAACTTCAACAAGCACATTCATCCAAACACAAATAGTGTGCTACTTTACCAGCATTAATTGGGTTACTATGTTAAAGTGTTAATTTTGTTTAAAAATGTCTGTTTATGAGACGGAATCGTTTGGTTCTGTGTTGGTGAGCAGATTTGATTTTATTGCTGACATTCAGGGCAGGAAATCAAGCCTTTAGACAAACCTTCTTCCTCCCTTCAGGAAAGTTTACCGCAGGTGGTGTTTTATGTTGAAAAGACAGCTGGTCAGGGCTGCAGAGTTTATGGATCATTATGGCGGAGGGAAACGATTGAGTGTCTCTGGCAGGGCTGGGAAAATAGTGATGATGGAACCAAACCGTTTGTCCAATAAATTAAAGCCGCCCATAAACCATAAATTTGATACGCATTTTCATTACCCCTGGATACAAGCCTCTTTAAACCTAAAAAGAAAAGCTGCCAGATGATCTGTATTTGTTTGTTTTCTATTTAATTTGAGACCAAACTTAAGGAAAACAAAAGCACACACATCTGAAGATACCCGACAATAAAAACCGAGTGGATGGATATAATTTTCCCAGTGATTTTGTTGTTCAGAGAGCTGATCAGTGGCTTATCTCTGCTGCCTGATTTGTAGATGCTTTGAGTTTTGTATCAAAGCTACCATACCCTTGGCCCCATTTCCTGCTTCAGCTGAAAATGAATGGCTTTGATGATAGCTGCACTTGAGACCTATTGATCACTGTCTAGGGAATATTATGAATTGTTGAAGCAAGTCATCAGAAGGCTACGATATGAATCAGAGCAGAGAAAACGGATATATCTGTCATAAAAAAAGCATTAATGAAAATGTTTAAAGGTAAAATCCCAAATTAAGAATAATCTCTGATTATCTTATTAAGCGTGTGTGGAATTTTAAAGACACTATTCGCACTTTGTTTTAATCTGACACATGAATGAAACTTAGGTTATTAAAAAAAATGAGTAAAATTTCTAGAAGATCCTTAAACGTTCCCTTAAAACGTGCTCATTTGCAGAAAGCCTGCAGGTTTATTGGGTTATTGATGATCTTAAATGTCCTGCTGTGAGAGTCTTCATTGCAAACAGATGCTAAGGAAACTGCTAACTGGACGCTTAGATGAGCATTTGTGCGAGGCGGCCTCAAAAGCACCTTGCACAAATCATAACACCACCTGTTCTTCCCAGGTCCTAAGGATGCAGAGCATCCAATCCGTCTGTCATAGTCTCCTTCACCTCTCTGACTCCGTAGCGCTCTGTATCTGACCTCTGCAGCCCCACTTCCTGCTCTCCATGCTCTATCTCTGTGGTTTCTTCTTCTACTCCTTTGATTTGAGGTGGCTGGACAGGAAATAAATATTAATGCAGAATTATTTCACCAACTCTTCACTAAGCTTGTAATATTTTTTGAGTTTAGTGGAAAACGCAGATGGGAGCTTGTTTCATAACCGTCCTCTGAATTCTCTCCTGCTGTGAGTTTCTGCTCTGAAGCATTCGCTTATTACAGACTTTTATGCTCGTATTGATGATCATGTAACATTACCTTGTACTTGTGTCATGTCAGAACTTGTAGAAGAAATTGTAGAAGAAGAAATCACTGTGTACTGATGGACACTGTGTATTGATTTCACCCTTTGGTTTGTATTTACCAGAACTCCTTGAGAACTAAGAGAAGCTGAGCTATTAGCTGAAAGCTGTAGCGCTTTTAATGCCTGATGTGTTAATTTGAGGTACAGTAAAAGAGTTATTGTTTAAATCTGATGACATCAACTAAAGAATGGTCAAGCAAATAACAAAATCTAGATAATCATTTCTAAGAAGAAATTACGAAAGCTGCAGATTCAGGTCTTTTAAGGTCCCACTCCCGATAAAAATCGTGTTTTTTGAGTGTTTAACGTGTATTTGTGGCATTTTTCTTATAAAAGAGAAGAAATGTAACAAAAAAATCATTTTGTTTTTGTATTTCTCCTTTTAAATCACTGTCAATCAAACTGTCGCTGAAACGCTCAGTTTGAATGAATGAGATATTTTGATGTCATAGCGTCCAGGCTGCACATGTGCAAAATCCCTCATCTGGCCCGGCTAGCGTGCCTAGCTCAGGCGCCGGAGAAGAGAAGATGGAATCTTCCTATTGGCTGCAGTCAATTGAGCCACCGATCGCATTTCCGTGGTTAAATCAGCTGTCATTTGATTTTTTTGTGTGAGTTTCATACAATACTTACGGTAGTAGGGCTGCAAACACTAGAAAATCTCTGCGAGACTCTGTGGAAATTCTTGATGTGACCATAGAAAGGCGGCTCATTTGACTGCAGTTGTAAAGGATTGTAAATCAATGAAAGAGCATTTTGATGTTAGCTTTCATTATTTTCCCAAGAACTCTGAGAAACCAATGGATTGAATGTATTGGTCACAGCCATGTCAATAAACATTGGAGAATTAGCTAAAAGACTCTTTGGTGAACTGGAAGGAGAAAGAATCAGGATTTTGGAGGAAGTTCAGTCCATGAAGATCTTCACTTCCTCGTCTGAGCTGACATCCGGTTCAAAACGATACAGCTGGACATTACCTATACTGCTTGACATTTCAATGTAGCAACAGTGAAGATTTACGCTAGAGAGACACAGAGCTATCATAAACAGACAGAGGGGATCAGGGGCGGAGCTGCTCAGCTCATCGCCACAAGCCACGCCCACCCAGAGGAGATTTTGAAAATAGAGGTTTCAGATCAATATGAAAAATGTCTTTTTAAGACATTTAGGTTGTGGGATTTTGGTTAAATATGTCATAATCACAATTAAAACACTACAGGGATTTTGTTTTGTCTTAAAAAAAGAAAAAAATTGTCATAGAGAGACTCTAAGAACCAGCAGTTTACAGAGGACTCACTTTTATGAAAAAATTGTAGTACTGTAACTTCTTTTAGTGTTGTGGAACTGAGATTACTGTAGCTCTTAAACTAGAAATGAGTTTTAAAAAGTTTTAAATGGTCATGAGATTTTATTTGTCATACAGGTTCCAAACAGGCCAAACTATTGAATCTGGGTCAGACTTTCAAAAAACATTTTTTCAAGGGTTTTTGAGCAGGGATAATGCATTTGTTCCAATTAATTCCTTTCTTGAAAATGCTTACCAAACTCCTACCGGTAAGTACTCATGCTCACTCAGTTGAATTGGTGTTCCGGCACTCGATGTGTACATCTGTGACGCGGTGACGTATGTCTGGCAGTTTGTTATCAGGAGAAATTCGTATTCAAGACAAAGAAAAGTCATATTCAAAATAGACATGTTAAGCATAAAACTAAATGTTGTGTTCATATTTTTTTTCGTAAAGTGATGCACAAAATATTAATGTGAGCCAGATTTTGTATTTATAAATAAGATTTTTCTTTATGCTTGTGTTTCTTTTTGAAAGCTATCTTACCCCATAGTCTGGGACCAGGAACCGCTTTCCGACCCATCTTTTGAGGTGGTCTTGGTTCGTTTCCAATCGGACTCGAGCTTCCGTCCGCTCTGGGATTCCTCAGTCTGAATACAAACAGGTCTGAAAGTGAAGCAACTTAACCAAAATGGCCGCTATAGCCGATCATTAGCGGTCAAACGTGGAGCAGCGATCCAACAGCAACTCCTTAAAATGTGTTTGGATGAATGCAGGCTCAATAAAACAACTTTGAATGGGATACACATTACTTCTCACACTATCTGTATGTCACAAACACTTATTAGCGTACCTCGTAGTCGTAGCGTCCCCAGTAACCGCCTTAGGATGCTTCACCGTATCAAAGCAGCAGTAAAAATGTAAACCTGGACTTCATACAGACACTCAAAATTGATGAGCAAACTAAAAAGTTTTAATAAGTGAACAATCCTGGCCAACCACAGCACTGCAGCACCTCCATCGTCCTCTTCTTGTTTTTACCCGCCCCGTAACTGTTGACCAATGACAGTCTGGAACAGAAATCTCTGGTAGACCCCAGTCTGAATACAGACCAAACGCAAGGTTTAGGACTCAATCTGGGACAAATTACGCAAACCCGGTCAAGAACAAATCATTTATCAAATGTGAAACACCCTAAATGTGCAAAACTCCAGACACAATAGTAAATCTGGAAGTCTGAATCATTTCTGCAAATACAAATCAAGGAATAATCCAAGTGAGAGTTTGTGAGTTTCAATGCAATGTTTAACTCCAGAAAGATACACAGTTTAGTGAGGAAAAGCATCTCTTATCTTTCTAAATTAAAGAAATTAATTTGACAAAACTTTGAGCCAGGTTCAAGACATCGTGATGACTTTATAAATGACGCCCTGAGAAATGTCTTTTGTAATTTGTGTTGAGTTTTTGTAGCTCACTGAGGTGGAATCCCTGACTCCCCATTCATTATAGAACACTGTTGTAGAGCCGTGCAGCTTCACCAGCCGTGAATTCAGCCGAAAAAAGAAGCGATGAATGAAAAGATCTTTTTTAGCCACTTGGAACAAAACAGTTAACAACTATGTCCCTGAACTCCAACAGCATCTCATGGTGGGGACAATCAATCATCACATTATGTCAACATACAAATCACATGTTAAGTTCATGAATAAAATATCTTGTTTATATACTAGACTGAGAGTTCTTTCCTGTCAGCCAATGACAGCAGTCGAAGGATGCCATGAAAGTGCTGACAACACCAGGACTCCAGCAGTAGATCAAATTTTGACTGAACTCTGGCCGCTCTGTCTCTGGTAAACAGGAAAAGTTGCAGCATTTAGTCAATTTTAGTGCAGTTTACAAGTGTTTTCATTTAAGCTAGAAAACATTAGCAGCACACCTTTGACCAAGGCTTAAGTGTTGCTTCATTTGTCTACTTGAGTCGTCCTCTAGTTGTATTCTTGCATGATTATTCAGTCCTTCACTTTGCTGCTCAATAAACAGCATTAAGATTCCCCCAGTTTAATATTTTTCTTTATGCTACGGCCTCACCTTTTGTGGCAAAAATAACCATTAATAAAAACTCTGTGTTAAAGGTCATACTTTTACGTTACTCATCCTTGACGTTTGAATTCATTTATAACTATTAAAAAAAATCTCTTATATTTTTGCTTTCAATTAGATGTTAAATCAAGGTCAGTGTATTTGAATGCAATAAATATTTAAGTGCGTGGACAGGCCCCGCCCCTCATGACTAACACATGCACCTGACAGTAATGATCACAAATGATCACAAATTATCTCCTCTTCTCGCTTCTTTCTTTCCGCGCCATCCAACAGCTAATGTATGCAAACATAACTAATAAAAATAAAGTTTAGCCTTGAACATCAAAGGGGTTTATATGAATTTATCCCACGTGTGTCAGAAGATTTATAACCCCTATTGTAACCGTAAAATTCTCTCTTCAGCTCTTCAGCTGATCGAGAAAACGAGTTAAAAAAATTGGTAATTTTGGAGCCAAAGTGTTTTGAGGTATAGTTGCATCAATTTCTGTGTTACATTTTAAAAAAGAAAAAAAATAAATTTTAGTTTTTAGCAGCCTTCAAATCTAAGCAACACATAGAAGTGTTGGAACCTTAAATGCATTTCTTTCTGACACGCAGACAGAGCAGCTCTAGCAAATATATTTATATCAAAGACGATGAAATATTGTCATCCTCCTACTAATGCAGCCCATGTATGCAAATCTGATCTTATTTATATGAGCTGCAGCAGTGACTCGTCAGTGAAAGGGCGACAGACGGCCGTGTGTGTGTATGTGTGTGACTGCTTTTAGGTAAATGCACACAGTGTGTGTGTGTTTGAAGCAGTGCAGTGAAGTGCTACAGTAGGTGACCTTTCAGGTGGTGTAGAGGTGGCATCACTGTGACAGTGTGACAGAACAGGCCTCAGCCTCCCTGTAATGGATGAGCACTCTCAAGGTGAACACCTTTCCTTCCTCTCCCCCTCCCCCTTCATCCACGGTGTCCTCTTTTCCACCGAGACCTGCAGCCGTGTGGCCGCCTGAGCTGGTTGTTTTTGACCCAATGTCTATGAAGGATGTTTTGCTGTTTGCCGTTACTCACAGGTACACTTTGTATTCTCCACTGTGCTTTAAGCTGCTGTTTGTGTCAACCGTGGCTCTTCATAATAGCGGAATATGAAAAAAAACTTGAAAGGAGTAAAGGAGTTTATTCCTATGATCCAACTATTTTAGTCTGTCTAGGGCAAATATACCATTATATATTCATGAAATAAATCAATTCTAATCAATATCATTTGGATTAAGTTTTTTTTTTACTATAATGTAAAAATGACCAAGTGTGATCACAGCAGATGACACACATGTGATGTCAGCAACAGATTATTAATTCATCATTACAGTCCAATGTGTGGAAATTGGGGTCGAAATTCAATTTAAAAAAATTAACGAATTAATCAAAAACCTAGAAAAATATCGCAATTAAGCACAACCTCTCCTATGTGATACTGCCTTTTTTTTGGTCATTTTTTTAAATGTTGTATTCACACAGTAGACATAACATCATGCAAAAACAGAAAATTCGGTCGGTAAAAAAGGGATTAATTTTTCTTTGTAAACCACAAAAATGTTTAACCAACTGTTTTTACAACATAGAATTAAAGTTTTTGGTGTAATTTTGATAAAAACAAGAATAAAATTTGTCAACAAACTAATCAAAAGGTTTTTGAAAGAAAATACAAACAAAAATATTCACAGATTTATTTGGGTCACATGTGTGAACAGTTTCTGTTGGGACCATGATGGGACCTTTCTTATGTGGATCCATCTACCAGGCAGTCCAAAAAATAAGAATTTCTCTCCTATGTGACCATCCGGTGTGGTACGATGTTCTAAGATGTTCTGTTTGTCTTATTTTGATGTGGGAAAATAACTTTATGTTTGTGGGCTGCACTTTAATTAATGAATTGTGAATGGATTCGTCATTAATTCTTGTTTACTTGTTTGTTTGTACAAATATTTAATTTACACTTGATTATCTTACTGGAAATATAAGGAATCAGCAAAATTGTTCAGTTTCCAGGTATTTGTCTCTGAGTCACACTGGTAACATTTTTGGGTAAAAGATCCGTTTTAGGTCAGTGAATAAAATCATTAAGAATTACTAATATTGGCTATAATTGCAGCACCAATCACTAATTATGATATAAATCATCTCAGGAATCTAAAATTTTTTGATTTTATATGATTTTGATATCTTTCTTATGCAAAAGTTCAATGAAGGACAAAAAAATCTGTCCCATTTAGTCTATTCTAGCATCTAATCCTCCACAGAGCATTCGAGCAGACTGGGGGGTGTGGGGGTGATGCTTCCCAAAGGAGAGATTTATTAAAATAACGTTGAAAAGACACAGATTAATCCCTGAAAAAGGATTAATGAATACCTAAAAAGGATCCAAAGGGTGTATACAATCTATTTGCCTCATTGATCTAAGATTAAAGGACATGCATGACAGGTCAAAGAAACATGCCTGCATGGTATTGATCCTTGAGCCAACCACGTCTCACAGAAAGACCTTTTTGTTTAAAGATTAAGCAGACTCAAAAAGAAAAGAGACATGGTGGACGTGGGCGGCACACATTCAGACGATTTTTACATACCAAATATACTGTGGATTTGTAGTCTTTTTAACTTCCCTGATTTTAAAACCTTATAAAAATACAAGATATTAATGATAATTTATAGGTAAAACCTTGAAAATTAGAGGACGCGTTCTCATCCATCTTTCTCCCTTAATACCCACTTTTCACATTTTAGTGTTATTGAAAATCTTAAAGAAAGGGCATGAAAATATTCAGACTGATCCCGGGTGTGTTTAGTATTCACTGCACCTTTTCTTCTACTATCCAGGGGTGTTTAAAATTTATTCTGAGCAGACGGTAACAAAACCTAATAACCTGTATATGGTTCACATATTTTACTAATCATGGATCCTGATTTCCATCATTTCCACGTTTGCAGAAAAAAGTGCAAAATTCAAATCCCAGCACTATGTTCTATTGTCCATTTCATCCTAAAACAGGCCAGAAATGAGCTTTTCTCGTCACAGCTCAGCCCAATTTGGGGGTTCATCACAGGACAGCCATCAAATAACGTCGTTTTAGCTTAACAGCTACAACTCATCACTCAAACATAATTGAATAGCCTGAGCTTAATTGTTCAATATGTTACTGTAAACAAGTTTAATAAGATTAACATTTACACACTCGGGCATTAGAAATTAGTTACACATATGCACTCTGAAGTCACTTAGTTAATTGTCAGATCATTAAATGTTAATGACACGATTAGGGCGCCGCTTGTGTTGGTTCAACACTGCACATAAGCCTTTGCCCTGAACTGGCAAACAGTAAAGCGATTCAAAGAAGATTGCATTTGTGACAAACTCCATCCCCGACTCATCCATCATGCTTGCCAAACTTAGACATTCATTATAAAGTTTGCCGATGGATGCAGCCCGTTCTGCTCGACCATTCATTTTTTAGACCTTCTCCTTCTTTCTTTCACTCTTTCTTACGTCCCAGCCCTTCTCTCCATCTCCACTTGGTTTTTTTTGTTTTTTTTTCTCTCCCTTTGTGTGTGTGTGTTCTGTGAGTTTGTCTCGGTCCTTCCCCTCCTGCTGCAGATTCAAAGATGCTGGAGCAGCAGTGTAACAAAGGAGGCAGTGCATTAATTAAATACAGCAATTTGCTTTCCACTCCTTTTTGTTGCGGGGCGGCGCTGCTAAGATTGATGATGTTCTGTCTGATACACAAGAAGCCCACTACATCTACATCTGAGGCTGATTGTGATGGAACACCCATTAAATGGCCTGTACGTATTAAGATGTCAACTTTTACATTATAAACTGTGTTGGTCTGTTTATTCATATTTTATTCAAATTATTTATTTATTAAGTTTTACCACAGAAGCAAATATGTTTGACATTTTGATAGCAGTTAAGTTGAGTGTCATTTTGTAGGTATTTCAGGAGCAAAAAGCGCAAGCTCAGCAAAAAATAAAATCAGATGTGAAAATATATCTGTTAAAACCTGTCCGTTAGTGT
>NC_050516.1:25986749-25994932 GCF_002922805.2 Oryzias melastigma
CATTAAACTAATTTGGATTTTTAGGTGTTCAGCCTACAAATTTTAAATTAAAAAACCTCCTTTTCTTGACATTTATACCTCATCCAGCCAATTTAATCCACTCTAAATATCCTGTCATTTTCTGATTTTTGTAGAATATTGGATTTTCTAAAATAATATGCTGACAAAATAATCTTCATCCAATATTGGCACATAATGAGATTTTGAAAAGTGAATACCTGCATTCACCTCTGTCGAATATCACTTGTAGTTTACATTTGCGCATGTCCAAAGAAACCCTAGGTAAGGTAAGTCACATGAGACGTGAGAGTAGTGCAGCGTAACCAAGGCAACCGCTGTTTCCTCATCATGGATAGCAGTAGGAAAGTGTTGCCTATATGCAGAAATGTTAGTTCCAACATTCCCAAAGTGAAAGCTATGCCCCACTGTGTCACCATGTTCAGAAATACAAAACTTTGAAGGTTTTGAAAGTAATTGGAAGTTTGAAAGTTGCATTATTGCACATGTATGTAGTTCTCCAACATAAATCAGGAGCAGACCAGAATTTTAAAAAATAATATTGTCAATATGTAAGATAATTTAGTCCTTATTTATTATTCAATGTTTAAAATTAGTTCACAGGGTGGCCGTGGTGCAGCAGTAGAGCGGTCAACTCCAGATTGGAAGATTGCAGGTTTGATTCCCAGCGCTTTGGGCCTTCAAGGAAGGTAGAAAGACTCTTTACAGGAATACACCTGTAACCATTCACAGTGGTCATAACGGGGCAAAATAATCATGATCAGTTCTTTGACATCCAGATTGAAGCAAGTTTGAAAAAAAAAATTAAAACCATGTTAATGACTTGTTACACAAGAAAGTAATTTCCCCACAGCATAGTTTTTCATATTCATTTTATTGTGAATGTGCCCACACTAAAGATGGGTCTTTTTGATGGGTTTTTGGTACTTTTAACTTGCTTTTGTAGCATTTTTCTCATGATGGAGGACATATATGAAGACAATTAAGCTTAAAAACTGTGTTTTTAAGTATTTCTTTATTTCAGTTGTTGTAGAGCAGACGCCAAATTGCTGTCTGAAAAAGCTTGTAGCAGTGACTTAGGTGCTATAGTTGGCAGGTCTCTGCTCCATTATTTTGCATCCACTTGCAGACAAATGCATCCATAAACGTCTTAATTTTCCTCGTCTGAACCGGAATCTGGCTCAAAGCTGTTCAGCTGGATGGCTCCAACATTGTTTCGTCATATTTGTTGCATCAGTAATGTGAGGTTGGGGTTGTGAGGGGCTGTAAGCTAGTGGGAGGGAATGTGAAAATGAGAAATCGGGATGGCCTTACTCCATGCTGACAGTCTCACACTCACAATTCAGAGTCAAATTTCTGATGAACTCCTGCCGCTCTGCAGAAACTATGTCCTAGAAAATCTGTTTTTTTTTTATTTTTTTATTTTGGCTAGAAAAATAAGTCCAGTAGGCTACCGTAGAGTGAAAACAAAGATCTGACCTTGATTGAAAATTTTGTAAATTCTGTAGAGAAGACACAGCAAAGAGGATATTGATTGACAATGGTCTTCAGCCAATCAGGATGGAGAAAACAGAGTGCTGTTAAAAAAAAGTGGACTGAAAAAAAGTCTGCAAAAGGAGCATCACAGTGTATCCAGGAAATCTTAATCACTGATAGCAGCTACATATTTAATACAGAGTATTAACCTTTTTTGTTTTCACTTTCAGTACAAGATTCTGTTTGATTTTGAAGATGTTCAGTCCTTGCCTTTTTCTTTTCTTTACAGCAGTTTTCCGATATGGACTTTTGCTAACAGCTGTAGTTTTGAGATCATTAAATGAGTAAAATCAATAAAAACAGCCTCAAAGAAATTCAACAATTATCCATAAAGACATAAACCAAAAGAACAGAATGTGAAACTTGCAGTTCAATAATGTGTATTGTTGCTTAGTGTCTTAAGTTTTCCAATACAATGTTTTTTTTTCCTACTGCTGCCTCTGTGATGGTTTGGCTCCAGTAATAACTGAACAAGTTGGTTTGGGCAGCAGCTTGCTCCTTTACCCCCTCTTTTTTTTATATTTGTCCCCCTCTAACCTCTGGCCTTTCTTTGGAGCCACAGCATCTCGCCTCCCTTCTCTAATTGATAGAAACAGAGTTAGTTAGGATGTCACCTGAACACATCTACAGCGCTGAAACAAAACAACAGCCCGCCGCTGACAGCTCACGCCAAGCCAAACACAGACTGCTTGATAGTGAAATTGGTGCTGCATGGAGGTCAGGAGGGCCGGCGGCCTCCAGGGAGCAGTTGACCCTTCCTGTCACACTCTCCCAAGTTTGCACACACTAGAGCGCTGCAATCCATTTACTTTGTTCAATCAACTCACGCAGCGAGTGGATCAGGTTGTACGCGCCTTCAAGTATGCACATAATGCTTTGTGACTGGTAATTGCTTCTACAGTTCTGATCCAGCTGTCATCATCAATCGGTGCGGCTTGGCGATTAGACGAGACAAGCATCGAAAGCCATTGATTGGAGACATCCATTCCTTGCGATATAGATTTACGAGCCTCTCCACTGCACAATGAGTCAACCCAATGGGATTTCTTATGTAAAGGTTACAAAAGGGTAGAGAATCTCCTCCTAAAGGATTTTCATTTCTAACAGGATAGAAATGACCTTTTCAAGAAAGTTAGAATGATGACGGATGCTGCAATCGTCCAGTGTGAATTCTTAAAATTCGAGAATATGGATCCACTTGTTTTGATCGACTCAGTCCTGTGCCTCAGATGACAAATGGCCTTGATGTTGGGCTGTCCTTGTTTTGTCACACTTAGTGAAGGAAACTAACCACAGTATACATCAACTCTTGAACAAGAATAAAGTGCAAATGTTGTGAGTCCTTGCAACACAATATACATACAGTGTGCATTCCATCCGCAAAGAACGGCAGAGGGAATCAATACCTCACAGTTTTATTGCTGCACGGAGCAAAATCAATAGATTGTAAAAGTAGAATTGTTTTTGTTGTGTTTTTGCAAGATAGCGTAGCTGGAGGCTAAGCGCAGTGTTTGAATGCATGTATGTCTACAGTGCACGTTAATGATACATAATTCAGTTACTGCAACTGTGGAAAAGATTTTATTACTTCTTCAGATGCTGGAGGACAAATATAGAAGTATGTCTTTTTCTCTATGACTTCTCTAAAGTATTTGCAGTATAAGATTGGCTAAAAGCAAGAAAAGAGGACATTAATAGCATATTGCAAGAGATTTTTTGTTACTTTTTAAGCCCAAAAACCAAATATTTCTTCTTTAGTTCAAGCCATTTAGAAAATGTAGTTAAAATTCCACTCCAATCATATTTTCATGTGGTCTAAAGGGTCTTTTATCTATGATTATGTGGCAGGAGTTCTCAGAAATTCATTTGAGTTGTGGGCGGGGCTTTTGTCGTGGAAGTAAGCCTGCGCTCATTTCCCATCATCCCTTTGTTTACCTTCTCTCCTGTTAGCTTACAGTCCCTCACATACTAAATCTAACAGTAGTTGTGCAACAAAAATGACGAACAAAATCAGAGTTATCCAGCCGTACGGTTCTATGCCAGCTTAGATTAGGGAAACAAAGATGTATCTAGATTTATTTGTCTAGAAATCAAAATGAAAAGCAGGGAACTTGCAGTTGATTGTATGAAAAAACTACTAATTTTTCAAACAGCATTTTTGTCTGCTCCTGATTCACAATAGTTTGAATAAAGAAATACTCCAAAATTCAGTTTTAATCGCAATATTCTTTATATATGTCCTCCATCATGAGAAAATGCAACAAGAATATGCTAAAAATACCCAAAACACCATTTTCATTGGACTAGGTCTTTAAAAAGTGTCTGAATAAAGTTAAAGGAACATCAAGCAAAGATTGAAAGACTGTAGTGAAGCTTTCCTTCTATACAGACAGAAGGGCAGCAGGAGGAGCAGATCTCATTAATCTTAAGTAGTCTTTCTCTAAAAATATTCCTTAGGATGAAATCTGGACATAAGCTTGGCCGGTTGTGCCGGTGTAAACAAAAAAACAAAACAAAAAAAAAACCGAGCAGCTTTCTCCCGCTGTTCCTTGTGATCAGCAAAAGTGTATCTGTGGAAACTTGCTGTCAGGCAGAATGGATTGTACTTAATTTCCAATAAGGTGCTTAAAAGCGATCCCTAATCATGCCTTTAATTAGAATCCACTGGTCATTAAGGGGAGATAATTCATTAGAAATACCAGCGCTCTCTCTGTGGGAGCAGAAAAGCAGCAGTCGGACAATTGGTCTGTGCACATGCCCACTCGGCTCTTTGGTGCCACTGAAGTTTACCTTAGCAAGCTTAAATGTAGATTATAAGATTTGGAATTTTACACATAATTGATCATGAAAAAACCCCAAAATTTCAATTGAATTGTTTTTCAATTTTACCTAAAAACTCTCTTTGATCCCTTAATTTCTGGAAATTAAAAAAAAATATATATGTTAGAAAGAAGCTTACTGATTTGTAGGGATGTAAACAATATTAGATACACATCAAAAATCGATTGAGCAGTAGAAGTAACAGCAGTGTCAGTTAGGGATGTAAAAAGTAGATACAAGTTGATCGAACAAATGCAGTTCGCTTGATAAGCACAGATATAAACAAGATTATGTTGGTTAAAAGGTATAAAATCAACCATGGAGTAAATAATCGATTTCTGTAAAACTGCAGTTTCTCTTTCTGTTTTTTTTCTACCGTTTTTGTCTTTATGTACTTGTGATGCAAACAAAAAGACGTCCAATCATAAGCTTGCTTCTTCCAAGTCAACACCTGAATACATTTCTCTGTCAAATGTCGTACATTATTATTTATAGCTTTAAATCCCATATGAATAAGAAATATCCAGATTTGAGTGTTTTTGGTAAAAGAACTGGACTGTATCATCTCGCCAAAAAGTGAGTTAAATATATAGGCTATATACTAAACAAAAACAAAAAAAAGTTTTGCGCTTTTGCAATTTTATTCAAATTGTTGTGAATCAGAAGCAGACACAAAATGCAATTGGAAAAAGCTTGTAGTTGTGATGCAGAAGCTACAATCAGCAGACCACAAATCCCCTGCTCAGCTCCATTCTGATGCATCCACTTGATGAAAAAGAGATCCGTGCACGTCTTCATTTTCTTCGTCTGAGCTGGTATTTGGCTTATAACTGTACTGCTGGGCAGTTCCAATATTGCTCGACATTTTTGTTGCACCGGTAATGTGAGGTTGGGGTTGTGAGGGGCTGTAAGCTAGTGGGAGAGAGTGTAAACCAATAGCTGATGGGGAAGTAGGAGGAGTTTACATCATGCCAACAGTTCTGGCCACATTTCAGAAGTGCATTTCTAATGAACTACTTCCACTCTCCAGAATGTCCTAAAAAAACAAAAATTGAAACTTGAAACTGAAAATTGTGTAAGTGTAAAAGCTCTAATTGCAACAGCAGAAGAATAATAAATTCACCCATTTATGGATGTAAACCACATCATTCATGTCATGTCCAATTTATGACAATTTTCTAATGAATGAATGCGCCTGGTCTCAAAATTAAAGGTGAATCTGTTGAATAGATGCATCTGTTAAAATTACACTTTTTTTTCCAAGGAAAGAAACTTCCCCATGACTGTAATTTATATTTTTATAAAAAAGTGAAGTTAATTTCATGTCAGTCGAGGAGTTTGCTTTAATTCCAGAGCAGCCAGTGTCAGTCAAGGTGGTAGTGTGGTCACACACCAGTGATTGTGAGGAAATCCCAGAGAGGATTTCATTCAGTAGAACAGAAATTGAGTTATTTGCTTAAAAATAGGCTGCATTGCCATGACTATAGTAAAAGGACAAACTCATGGTTTGTCAAACTTTAACCCTTTCATGCCATATGTTGCTGATTGGCAGCATGACATTAAATGCACTTAATCTATCATCTTCTTAAATGGTCAAACATTAAAAGAATATTTTTTATATAATTGGAAATAAACCCAGATATGATGGGGTTAATATGATAGAAATTATGTGCGCTGAAAGTAAAGACAAACAGTCTCTGATATAACTTTACTAATGTTGCTCTCTTGTCACTCACCACTGCAATAACCTTCTTTAGATGCTATTCTTTCTTTCTTTCTATCTTAACCCTTAATTCAAGGAAATTATTTAACCAAGATGAACATAGCAAGGCCACAGAGGACAGTACAGGAGCATGCAGCACAATGACTTTCTCAGCAGAGGAATAGTTTGGTCGTCCCATCAGTCATGAGTAAAAGTGTCTCTGCTGTGGCACTTAATGAGTAACACCGGGGCTTCTTGAATTTATCAAGATACTCATTTAGTGCTAACCCTAAGTAAAAATTTAAATTGTATTTTATTAAAGCAATTTCTAAAGTCCCAATCTCATTAGCATGATCCAAACTTTCCTTAAAAACCCATTTTTTGTTCATGTTTTCTGCCCTGTAGTTCATCATCATTCCACTAGGGGCAGTAGAAAGGCTTTTCCTGCTCCTTTCAAAATGGCTGGCTCCATGAAATCTCACTGTGGGGCGAGAAAAGTTTGAATCATTTTTAAAACTTTACTTCATTTTTTGCTGTACTGAAAGAAAGCAACATGTGTTGATAATGACTCATTACTTATTTATTCAGTGACAGCATGTTAAAATGTGTGGATCATATTTGAGACAGAGGGTAAATAAGGTGCTTTTTTCACTCATGTTAATATTTTTACATCTTAAGCTAACATTGCTGTAAACAAACGTACCAAATCACCCTAAATATCGGTGAGTGATACCATCTATTTCACATAAGTAAATTATACTTCAAATTTGTTTTTGTGATTTAATCCAAGGATTTAATTACATCATTACTTCAATAATAAAAATTCTGTCAATGTTTCAATTTTGTCAGTTTTACGAGCCTAAAATACATCAGAGCTGTTTTTACTCTTAAAAGATCATTTATATAACAAGGTGACAGTGGATGCAGTTATTTTTTCTTGAACAGACATTTATTTATTTTTCATGACCTACTCTAGGAACTACAAAGTTTTCTATGAAGGTGGAAATGCTACAAAACATATTGAACCACGACGTTTTTTATATTTTTATTGACCAGGAGAGTGAGAAGGTGGGGTGGGGGGGGGAGGTCCTAAACCTTGAGTTAGGCCTCTCATTCTTGCATATACGACCTAAACATGGCTAAAAGCTTAGTCACTTGTCTGATTTATGACCAGGCTCTAAAGCAACAACCTGGATCATGTTTTTGATTTTGTGATTTGGTAGTATAGCTGTTTCAACAGCTATCTTAGAAAAAGAAACAACTACAGATTCTTTGATTAAAACAAGAACCCATCAAAGCCAAAAAAAGTAAAACTATGGTGGATGGTAGCTATGCTGCTCTTTTTATGTTATCAGCTCATTGGTTTACACGAATATTTGAAAGACTAGACTAATTCTCACCTCTGTGTGTATTTTTTCCGTTCTATTTCTGTGTTTGTCTTGTTTTCTGTGCATAAGATTTAATCTACGCTCTGTCTGTGTGCATGTGTATGTGTGTGTGGATCTATGGTGAGGCTTGGTTAATAATCTTCTGACCATTTCATTAAAGTAATCAGATCTGGGATCGGTGGCGGTGGCAGGATGACTTAGAGCTCAGGTCCTCGCCTCATTAACTCTCTGTGACCAACGAGCGACACATTCGCAACAAATTGGAATTGCCTCAGCACCCCAATTATTCTCTTTCAGGCTCTTCTGCAGAACGTCCAGAGAAGGTAAAGACTATATTCCTTCCTTTCTTATCTCACTTTTGACAATCGGACCTGGAGATACCTTCCAAACTGCCTGACTCCTTTAAACTCCTTCTTTTTTTCTCTTTTTTGAGATTTCATAGTCTTTTTTGTATTAGAGGAAAAATCGATTTGGCAATATATCGCAACACGATATTTAATCAATTATTTATGAGCAAACATTGTTCAGTGTCTTCTTTTTGTTTTCAACTTAAAACTCTGACTGAAGACTTTATTTCCGCAATCATACATTTAGAACCTTATTTTATTAAGTCCCATTCATTGTAGCTTTTTTTTTCTTATATTAAAAAAAATATTTTGTTGTTAAAATCAGAGAATATTGACCAATACCTTTAAAAACATCCATCCATCCATCTTCCT
>NC_050516.1:25995059-26002524 GCF_002922805.2 Oryzias melastigma
GGATGTGGGAGTTAAAGACCTCCCTTTGTTTAAAAACAAATATTTCTTAATTTACCAAAAGAAAATTAGTTGTATATGAGATACAGTTGTAGTACTTAGAGTTGTGATCATTAAATAAAATGATTTTGTACCATTTTATCAACATGAAAGGTGCATTAATATTCAGGCAGAGATTTTTCTACGCATACCCTTTAAAAAAAAGTTAAATATTGTTCTGGTACAGTCTAGGGCAGAGGTTGGCAACCTTTAACATTAAAAGAGCCATTTGGGCTCGTTTTCTACTGATCAAGATCTAGAAAGAGCCGTATAGTCTTACTTTAGCATTTAGGAAATTTGGATTTTCATTCATGGCCATCTTTTTATATATATATATATATATATATATATATATATATGAATTATGACTATTTTTGGCACGAACAAAAGCAAAAATATAAAAAGAAACAAGCATCTCCCGAAATGGGATTTTTAAAACGTTTTTACCTTTTACTTTTAGTAGAGGCAAGATTAGTAAAAAAGCTAGCTTGTTGCCTAATTACTAGCTGAACTCCAAATTAGCATAAAATTCCTCAGTAAATTAAATCAGCAAAAATGTTAGCATGTTGCTAAAATAAAAGCTAAGCACTAAATTAGTCTATAAACTCAAGTAGATAACAAATTAGACAAAAATGTTAGCATATTGCTAAAATATTAGCTTAACTCAAAATTAGCATTAAAAATTTCATTTGAGGCCAAATCGGAAAAAAAAAAAAAAAAGCTAGCTCATTGCTCAATTACTATCTAAAAATCCTAAATGGCCTGAAATTACTCAATAAACTAAATTACTATAACACAGTTAGCCTTGTCCTAAATTGGAGGTTAAATTCTAAAATATCCCCCCAAAACTTCAGTATATAACAAATTAGCCAAAAACATCTGCATGCTGCTAAATTATTACCTAAACCTCAAATTAGCATAAAATTCATCAGTGAAATAAATTAGTAAAAATGTTTGTCTGTTACTAAAATAAAAGCTAAACTTTAAATTAGCCTAAAAACCCAAGTAGATAACAAATTAGCACAAAATTGTTAGCATGTTGCTAAAATATTAGCTAATCTAAACATTTTTGAAATGGGATATTTTGTTTTTCTTCACCCAGAGAGCCACCAAGGAGGGATAAAAGAGCCACAGGTTGCAGACCCCTGGTCTAGGGATACATCGCGATACATGTCATGAGACATGTATCGCGATGTATGATATCTCCCGACTCATACCCCTAATTTTGATTCATTGCTTTGTTATATGTCGTTGGAAAAGTCTATCTTTGCATAAATGGTGCAAAGCTGCAAGCTTTAATAAATTCTTTGGCTATAAATGTACTTTTTTTTTTTAAATCCAAAGGGATTGTTTGCAAGTAGCCTTGTAAACAGACACCTCTCCACTCTTCTGTGATCTCTTTCCATAATGTTAACCTCGAGTTCACTTCCACTGCTTATTTATAGTTCTCTTTCACACCCTGACTTGTCAGGTGCCAAATGTAATCTTTTCCTTACTGTTAACCATCTCCTCCCTCTAACTAACCTGAGACAGAAATCTGCTTTGACAGCGATCTTAAAAATTCAAGCTCTGTCTCAAAAAATAGAGAAATTATTCCTAAACAAGTTGGTTGCTATAGGGAGGCATTTGAGAGGAAACCTGACCTTCCATGCCATTCAAACACAATGGACATGTGTGGATTTTCTGAAGTCAGATGCTTCACCCAGGCTGACCCGAGAGCCATGGAAATTCTGAGAAATGTGGAATAAAAAGGCAGGATCAGAGCTTCTGTGTGTAGTCCTTTATGATATATTTATTTTCCCTGTCTCTCTTTCTGTCTGCTGTTTTTTTTCTTTGTGTGTGACCCCGTGTTGTTTCAAATTCACACATTGCCCAAGGCTTAAATAACGACCTGCTGTCATCTCCATGCCCTCTGGGTAGCTTTCTTAATCAGCCCCCTCCATGTGCAGTCATACAATTTAATTAGCTGCTCACCAATGTTATCATTAAAATTAATCACAGACATCCTATCACACTCTGATCACACCCCAGCGCTCATTTTGTTTCTCCTTGTTGAAACTGGTGGATGCTCGTCGAAGTGATGGGATTTTCAAACTCAATATTTAGCAGCTTTTTTTTTGTTATAGCACTTCCTGGAGATAAAGTTCTGCTCTCCAAAGTTCTGCTCAAAGCTTCTTTTCCTGGAAGTGTCCAGTCAGGGGGCCTCTTCTCCACGACAACTCAGGGTTGAGATCTTCCCTCTGCTGGAGTTAAACAACCTGCATATTTCTCCGGGTGGCTGACACTAATGAGAATCACGCTGTGTCTCACAACTCAGCGCGCCGCCTGCGTGCATTCGCTGATGCTCATCCCCCTGATTGGGTTGCTGACTGAGGTCATACATCCTGCGCTGACCACAAGTCGTGGATCCGAAACTTCAATAACCTGCTGGGCGAATGTAATTAGTACCCAACAACCGAATCACTTACACGCATAATGACTGCCGGCCAGAAGGGATGATCGCTGTTTGTGCCTGTGAGTAAACAATGAGACCAGCAGAGAGTTGGGTGAGGGCGAAGAGGGCCATGAGGGATATCGGGAGGCAGCCTCTGTGATCCAGAGAGAGGGATGGAAGTGTGTGCTATCAGCGCGGAATGGGATGGTATCTTTGGTGATTCTCCTCAGTTTTGCTCTCACTATCGCATCTTTTCATCAGAAGAACACTCCACGTGTTCCCGGTGTCAGAGATATGTCAAAAGGAAAACTATTTTTCAGATACACATGTGAAATAAGCAACCAGGAAGCCCAGAAATGGACCAGCTTGAGGAGGGACATGGGTTAGGATAAATCATTTACTTATTAGATGATACGTCAACACTGCAAAAACACAAAATATCACCAAGTATTTTGCTTATTTTCTCTCTTTTTCACTTAATATGAAAAAAATCAAGCTTCCTTTTAATTTTTCAATAAATTGTAATGACTTGTTTTGAGACAGTAATGTTTTGTTCAGTGATCTTAAAAATATCTTTTAATTTTTTAAATTGTTGATATGGATGAACCTGGATGAATGAGAACCTTTACAGAAATCCTATTTTACCTGTAATTCACATAAAATGCGTAGATATAGTCTTATTTTAAGCGGTCTAGGAACAGTTAGACTCAGCGCTTAAAATAGAATATTTTTAGGGGAAAATTGTGCATGCGTTTATGTACTTTTATTTATTTATTTTTTTAACTCTTATTCTTAGACATAATATATACCCATTTGGGAGAGTTTATAGCCAATTACAAGATTCAATTTTGTTGTAGAACGGCAGGACATCACAATTTATTTTAAGAAATCTTACACAGACAAAAACTACTTGGACAAAGGCATATTTGATCACTTATAACTAGAGAAAAACAATTTGTTTTCTGTATTTTTTAATTGTTTAGATGGGGACATTTTTTTCCAGTGTAGTAGCACTACTGGAAGATTTAAAGTCCTACTATGACAATTTAGAAAGGAATAAAAGAAAATATTCCCAATGGTGTCTTAATTATGATTATAAAGTGTTTAACCAAAATCCCACTACCTAAATGTCCTAAAAAGCCTTATTTCATTATTATCTGAAGCCTCTGTTTCAAAAATCCCCTTCACATGGATAGGCGTAACCGTTGGTGATGAGCCAATGAAGCCCCGCCCTTGATCCTTTCTGATGATGATGGCTGTGTGTCTCGTTGGCATAAATCTTCACTGATGCTATAAAAAAACGTCAAGCAATATCTGAACTGTAACATTTTGAGTCAGATGCCAGCTCGGACGAGGAAATTTGGGAACTTCACGGATCGAGCACGCTGGTGTGAGCTTGAGGACGCACTCTTGGGCCGTTATGACATCACAAGGGCTCATTAATTCAAACAGAGCATCTTATAGACAGTTTGACAGCTATTTAAAAGGAGAAATACTCAGAAATGCAAAAATGAAATGATTTTTTGTTACATTTGATCTCTTTCATAAGAAATATGACATATGTCAAAAAATTAATAAAAATCATGATTTTCATTGGAGGAGGTTTTTAAGAGAATACTCCCAATCAAATGCTTTGTTCTTCATTATTTATGCTTTTTTAATCCAGTCACACTTGTATGTAGTGACTTTCAAAAAAAAAAAAAAACACAAAAAAATGTATTAGCATAAAAAGCTTTGGCACAGTCAGGGTGTGGGCGATGTCTCCCTGTAGTTTGACCTTCAACCTGATCACAATCAGCCTCTGATGTAATTACTGGGCTGATTAATTACTGTATTGATCAGCAGATCAATCAAAAGGTCAGATGGGGTGGAAAGTGGAATCCTCAGTAATTAGAGGGAAACTTGAGGATTTAGTTGAACAAAAACTGTCTGTTTGGGTTTTAACTTCTGATCTCTTTCTTTTTCCTTTTCCTTCATTCTGAGGAACAATTTGTTTGTGAGACGTTAAAGTTCTTATTTATCATTGGATAAATGAGAATCCTCTTCTGAAGCAAGCATATTAGGACGCGACTACGTTGGCTTAGACTCAGAAATTGCTGATTGCAGGTCCAGTGTGGGAACAACCCAGCAGACAGATGGAGAAGTCAGAACAATGAAGTCAGCCGGAAGTATTTATTGAAATCTGAGGGGAAATCCTTAAATTTACACTTGCAGATTTCCCAAAAACTGATAATAAAGGAGCACATGGATTCATTTATGTCAAACAAACCCGTCGTGTTATGGCCTCTGGATTAGCCTGTTTTGTGTGTGTTTATTACAGCTCCTGCAGAGGTCCAGCCCTTCACTGCCCATGACTCCTCCTCCTACAGTGCTGATTGGGGCTTTCCACTCCACTATTCGCCAGGCTGGGACACTGAACCCCACCTTGCCTCAGGTGGAAGGTTGGTGCCAGTGTTCTGCAGCGGAGCCACCACCAGTGTGTGAATGGATCTGTGACTGTAAAGCGCTTTGGGAATCCAAGGAAGGAAGAAAAGCGCTCTAAAAGTATACACCAGTAACCATTCACCATTTCACAGGAACTTTTGCTCCAGTGGCAGCTACATTCCTGAAGGAATTGGTGTTTCAGCCTGTGAAAGCCTGTGGTTTCCCTCTCTTTAGTTTTTTTCCTAGTTTCATAAGCTCCTTTCTTACATTTATCCTTGTGGTCTTTGGTAGTGTTTTGTGTCAATGTTGTGTTTGTGGTGACTGTATTTAAGTTAATGGTTTTCTCCCTCAAAGCCTGAGAATTTCTGTTACTTATTTCATACATTAGGTCACCCTTTGTTGTTTAATTTGTTAATTCCCTTTTTGTTTTTTTATATTCTTGTTACATAAGATATAGACATCAAACATGGGTTTGTATTTTCCCAATGATACAACAAAACAGTAAAGGGAATACAATACCTTACAGATACTGTAGGTGTAATTAGAGTTTAACTTCAACAAGTACTTTTTCATAGAGTTGTAGGTAATTTACTCAGCCCAGCTTTTCATCTTGAAGCATTAATCACTTCTGAATTGTTTGGATTACAGCCGTTAAGATGGTAAAAGCATTTGATGTATTGTAATGTTATTTGAAACTGCCATGAAAGACAGATGGGACAGACGCAGTGGTGCAGAAAGGCAATGCTCTTCTGAAGCCTGACGCAGCTTCGTGCACAGAGGAAGATACGATAAGTACAAGCGAAGTGCAGCCTTCTAGTCTTTTACAGTTTCTTTTATGAAGAAGTTGAGGTTTTAGTGAATTTTGGGTGCAACTTTTAATCTGCACAGTGACACAATTGTTAATTCCTCAGCAGGTGTACAGAATGTACTACGAATCGTTATTTTTTAGTTAAAGTCTCACACCAACACCGTTTTGATATATTGTTAACCCATTCCCAGTGGTCTTTTAATTATGCCATTTTAGCCCAAATATAAAGTCTTTGTCAATTTTTAAGAAACATAAGTTGAGTGGAAATTTCACCGCTGAGTTGTGTGCACACTAGGGGTGTGCCAAAATATCGATACTGCAACACATCGTAATATTTAGCCCTGTGATTGATTGATACTCGATAGGTTCTCGTTAAACATCAATCTTTTATTTTCACTTAAAGAGGCTATAAAACATTAATTCAGAGGTAGATTGGGGGGTGCGTTGCACCAATGTGCCTGGGAGCTACTTGGATTGTTTATTTTTGTTCTGCTGTTTACAACAATTCTGCACTAAGTAGTGGTACTAATGTTCATATATACTGTTGTATACTTTGAATTTTGCAGATAACTCAAATTCAATTGGTGTCCATTCTTGTCAAAGACATAGTGTCATGAATGGTGGTGGAGGACCCAAATGTAGGAGGACATGGTGGAAGAAACTCAAACATTTACTTAATAAACGCAAACATGACAAAACCAGGAGAACAAACCAGTGACATAACAGAACAAATGACCTGACAATGCAGAACTGAAGACCAGACACTTAAATAGGCTGAGGACAATTAACTAAAGGAAGACAGCTGTGGGTGATTGACCTGAACATGGTGAGACTGACAGAGAAAACAGAACATGACAAAACCAGATCGCAGAATCCTGACACATAGTATTACTAATTTCACCAACGTTGCACTAAAGTTTATATAATTTGTTGCACAAAATAAGACACTAGTTGTTTAAAAGGATTTTGTTCAAGCTAAAACAATAAATGGGGATATATTTTCCTAAAAAAATACGTGTTCTTCTGTATATTGAGTTTTTTTTACCAATTATCGTAGTAACTCGATATCATCGATATCGTGAGCCGTGTATCGCATCATATCATGAGGTACCCAGTGATTCTCAGCCCTAGTGCACACACTAATATCCCAGCATTCCTTTGTTTACCCTCTTTCCCGCTAGCTTTCAGACCACCACAGCCCCAATCTAACATTAACGTAGCAACAAAAACAGCGGGCAATAACAGGGCTACCCAGCTGTACCGTTTTGAGCCAGATGGCAGCTCAGATGAGGAAAACACGTGCATGAATTGTCTATAAAGGGATGTATGAGAATGGAGCAGAGAAAGGAGTCTTTGGCCTGCCTATAGCAGTTGCTGGATCTCTGTCCTCCATTATGAAAAAAATGCAGCAAGAACATGTTAAAAAACACCAAATACACAATTTTCATTGGAGTGGGTCTTTAAAAGTAAAATATATATAAAAAAAACATTAACTAAATGTTGTTTATTACTTTAATACAGGGTTAGAGTGAGGCTGCAAAATTATAATACTACTGCAAACAAGTCAGTTCACACAATCCTAATCAATAATTTTTATATATTTAGGCCAAAATAATCCACACAACAAACCAGACAAAAAAAGTTTGAAACTCATAATATTCCCAGTTTAGACCTACTTTACTGTATGTACTTTGATTTTTTTAATGACTTTTTGCAACGTTATGTCTTGGTAAGATTTTTTTTTTTTTTTTTTTTTTTTTTTT
>NC_050516.1:26002584-26034143 GCF_002922805.2 Oryzias melastigma
CTCTACTTTCCAGAATTGTACTCATCCCTTGAAAGAGACAAACAACTTTGCAGCCAAATTATAAAACTATGACATGAAAAAAACTAAAAGTAATTCAAACAAAAGGCGAGGGAGAGGAGGTCAGCTCGGCTGAAAGTGGAGGTTTGAAGCTGCGAAAGGTCACCCTGACTGTTCGTTTGGCCGGGCGGGGAGCAGGGCAGTGACAGGCAGCACTTGAGGAGCACTGGACCCCTGGAGAGAGCCACTGTGGCAGATGGAGTAAGAGAATTCAGATTAAACAATTGCACACTGCACAATGTCACTGTGTTGAAGCTGTACTCTTATTAGAGGTGATGCCGGAGTCCAGGGCCTGACGTGAGCATCCACCAAATTTATGTATTTATTCAAGCTAGCAGACTGCTGGCTGTTGCAAAATTTTCACTCTAATTTTTTCCAGTCTCTGAGTGGAGCTTTGTTTTTTTAATTAGTCTATAAATTGAGATAAATTGTAAAACTTAAACAATAAAAGTTTATTGTTAAAGAAAAAAAGTGCAGGTTGTTTCACTTTGTAGTAAAAGAAGTTTTGAGATAAGACAAACTTCGCCAGACACCAATGGAAACCAGCAATCAAAAGGTTATCAAAAGCTAAATCTACAACCCAAGACCACATGTGGAATCCAATCTGGTCCTAAAAACAAGAGTGAAGTACATGGCTGAAGTCGAAGTGAAGAGCGTTGACTGAATTCATCTTCACCCTGTGCTGGTGGACACTTCATTTTTTTCACTCTTCAGTCTCATTTTCTATTTTAAAGACTCGCAGGCTGCTGAGAATGTTATAATTTTATGGTTATGGCGCCGAGGTTCTCTTCATCGTGGCCGGCCGGCTGTCTGATGTATTATACCTTCTGATTACCACCCAGCGCACCCTGATAAGATCTCAGCTGGAGCATGACACGGACTCCCGGCGTCTGCAGCCTGTTTTTAAATGTGTGTTTCTGTGTGGTCACTCAGGCAGAACCGCAAAGGAATGTATCATTAAAAACCAACAAACTATACTTCTCCATGTTAGAAGGATGTATCGCGGCAGATTAAGAGATTCAAAGTTACTACAAATATTCTGTATAACTGCTCTGGTTAAGAAACATCTAAATTAGATCAAGCATGTCTTATTAGTATCTTAAAGAGAACAAAATCCTTAATAATACCAGGTGCTGCTACAGAAGGAACCCCAGGAATAATAATTAATCTGAGCATCTCAGGAATTTAACAGACCAGCGTACACACTGAAGATAAGAACAACCCAAATGTGATTGTCTCAACACGATCGAACCAATTCCATTAAGGTTGATAAGCAGACAAAAAGATGGCCGCCTGTTACTGCAAAGTCCACCACTTAGACAAAATAAAAGGAGGAGATGAAGGAAAATTTCCCACAGTTCATGTAACTGATAATAGATTCAACCAGATGATTTAAAAAAATGTTTTGTAATCAAACTATAAGGATGTTTTATTTCTCTCTGTTTCTGCACATCCTGCAAACAGGAAGTCTCATTAAAGACCCACTTCAAGGAAAATTGTGTTTTTTTGTGTGTTTTTAACATGTTTTTGTAGCATTTTTCTCTTGATGGAGAACACAGAAAATGAATTAAATTACATAAAATCTACCTTCAGTGGACCTCAAGCTCCTTTTTTTTTTTTTTTAGAGCTGAAACACTAACAAAATAGTAATTCCATTTAATTTTATTTCACAAATTCACTACTTTATTAAATATACAATTTCATATACATTTACAGTTCAATTAAAATGACTTTATTCTTATTTTTCACAGTAAACTTTATTTATGCTCAAACGGTTTTATTTGAGCATGAAAATAACAGAGAAACGAATTAAGACCAAAAAAGGGGGAAATTTGTGTTAATAAAATAAAAATCTTAGATTAAAACTACTAGATAGTGGTTGAAATACCATTAAAAGAAAGTAAATGTATTTGATTGATATCAATTTTTCAAGCAATGCTTGATTAAGAATCGTTTTTTTTAACCTAGCCCCAGTTTTAGCACTTAGAAAGACATCAGGAACGAATGTGACACACACTAATCTAAAAATGTCCAAATACGATGTGACTATTATCTGAGGTGTCTTAAGTGAGTGCAGCTTACTCCTTCAAGTAAATAACAATATTAAATGAAAATACGCATTTGATCAGCGATAAGAATCACAACAAATATGAATAGCTTTAGTAATTTACTCTCCTTGAACGTTCAGGCGGATAACACTACTTTCAGTAAGTCAAGGATGTATTTTAGGAAGGCTTTGAATTCATTTCTGAGCAATTTCTGTTAGAAAATGCTAAGGTTAGTGACATTGGAAGAATAAATAAATATAAAAAGAGAAAAAAAAGGTATTTTTTTAGAAGATCCTGAAGTCTAAAATGTCTAAAACTCACAAGTGACGTATTTAAATTTGCAGAACTGCAATTAAATGTTTGATTTTGCTGTTTTAAAATGTGAAAAAGATTAACCAATTTTAACCCTTTAACACTGGAGCTCCAGTGTTTATGTACTTTCATGTACTATAACTTTTCAACTGTTAACACAATCAATGTAATTCTAGCAGATTTTGAAGGAGAAAAGCGGCATGTGCCGCTTTTCTCCTTCAAAATCTGCTAGAATTACATTGATCGTGTTAACGGTTACAAAGTTACAGCATGTTAAAGATTATGTGTTTAAGCTTCACCAGTGTTAAAGGGTTAAATTGAAGCTAAACATCTCTTTTAATGTCTGTCATTTTTGAGTTATACTTTTTTGTAATCAGCTCATTGAGTTTGTTTTACTTTGCTACCCTTCTTGTCCTCTTTTAATCAAGTCTGAGTTCTCTCCAAACGGGTCTTTTTCTCTACAACATGTTTAATCTACCATTGGTTTATACATTTCGGGAAAAAGTGTTTTGCTGCCGAGAATTCTTCCTTTTTTGGATGGTCACCTCTGTACTTCAAAAACTGTCTGAATTGTGAATGCGGCAGTGATGGATGCATTCATTTTATTTTTCCTCTTGTTGGATTTTATTGTTCTGTAGATGTATTTTTCTCACTGGAATTACGAAACCACCTCAAATGAAAACATGCAGCGACTTTTAGTGCTTGCTACTGACTTTTTTGACAAGGGAGAGAAAATAGAGATAAACAGACTTTCTGGACTTTTTTCCAGTCAACATGGTGTTAACCGGATTTCTGATTTATGCTGAATTTTGCATTATTACTCTCGTGCTGCAGTGTATGTCCTCACTCATTTTAAACCATCAGATAGCTAGACAGACTGAGTTACATTTCTGAAAAAAATGGTTAACACAAAGAGAAAGTTCTTCTTCAAGGATCTGTTTTCTTCATAATCCTGTTAGTTTGGAACTTTTTTTTACCTTACATTGTCAGTTTGTCGGATTGTATTAACTCACTGGACTTGTTTGTTTGTTTATTGTTTAGCACAAATAAAATACATAACAAGGATTCATAAAACTGAAGTCAAGTAAAGTGCATGGAGTGGCAAAAAAAAGAACACAAATTGGCTTATTCAAGACCTACACCCAAAAATCAAACATATAAAATATACTTCTGTCGTATATTCATGAATATTGCAAAGGTTTTTGAACAGTGACAATACATGTATTAGTAGTTCACAAGTTACAGGATTTGTCTAAAAACATGAATAAAATCCAATTAATAGCAGAAATAATAAATGTACTATTTATGAAATAACACTATTGGGATAAAAGTAAGAAACAGCTAAAAATTACACAAAAACATTTCAATAGGACTTTTTTTTTCTCTGAAAATTCAGAAAATGTTTAATGAGCTTATTTTTTCTTTAAATAAAATGTATAATGTAACCTAAAAAAAGGAGATCTAAACATTTTGCAAAATAAATAAATAAAGTTAAAAGCAAATTTTTACATTAAAGCACAGCCAGGCGTTAGAGCTTTTTTTTACTGTCATTCCCTGAACAGATTTCAGAATAAGACAGAGATCTACCTCTCCTCCCCCAAAAATCTTTTTATTTCATTGTTGAAAAGCACGTTTTAATTATTAAACACAACTTTCAAAAATAATATATTTTTTAAATATTACTTTTCACAGTTGAATCACACAGAATGGTGTGATTCTGTATTGGATCCATGTGCTGAAATGTAAATCCATTTATCATTAAGAACTGCGTTATGGTGTGGTGATGCTCTCACCTCACAGCGTGATAGTTCTGGTTCAAATCCTGGCTGACTGGTTTCCGTGTTCTCCCTGTGCATGTGTGGTTTTTCTGAACACTTCAGCTTCCTCCCACAGCCCACAAACATAAGCTGCACCCCCTTAGATGTGCATGTGAGAGTTAGACAGACTGGCGACTTGTTCTAGTCGTACCTCGCCTTTGTCCAACACCAGCCAGGTCCATCAGCCTCATGACCCTGAAAGGGTTTCAGCGGGTTCTGAAGATGTAAACACTTGGAGGTAAAACAAAAAATAACCCCAATGTGAAGCCCTCACATTAAAAACCAGTTGAAATGGACAATCACACATCTTTAAGTGTCCAGAGATGAACTTTAAAATTAGTCGGACGGATTCTCCAATTGCTTTGGAGCATCCTTCACCTCCTGTGGGTCAAAGGATGGATGGGAGGCCTGCTGATCTCAAAAGAGAGGAGCATCAGAGTTCAAAACAAAGTGAAGATCGAGTTCTATGCCTTTGAAAGCAAAGAATATAAAATAAAACTTAGTGCTACAGTGTGCCTCAACTGAGAGTCCAGGGATCCAAGAGATGTGGCCTCAAAGGATGGCTGAGTCATGATAACCCTAAGCAGTAGTCTGCATTGTTTCCTTTATCTTCTTCAGAGTTTTGCTTTACTGGTTTAAATTAGTCAACTGGTATAAATTGTGTTTTTTCAGTAGATTGTTGCAGCAAAAGCTGCTGTTTCTGTCAGTCATTATGTGACTTGTGACATAATTACCAAATCAAATGTTGTTTTTCCTTTAAAACCTACTATAGATGCAACAAAGTAAATGAAAAAAAAAACTGTACAAAGAATGAGTCAGCTTTTAGTCTCTATACAAGCAGAAAGGGACTGCAGACAAACAGATGAACTAACAGTAAAAGTTATACTGTTGGATTTTTCTCTGGATCCGGAAAGAGAAGAGCTGCTGGAGATCCAGTTTAGTTCACCCCTGTTACCTGGTAGACTATCAACTGGGTTACTGCCAAGCAACGAACAGCATTCCACACACTTGTACATTCGCACAGCCGGATAATTGCGTCCCTGCACCATCTTTATTCTGTCTGTGTAAAATGCACGGTGACAGAGTGGTAAAACATTTCTTTTCATCTCTATTTCACTTCTGTGCCGCTTGAGAGCTGGTTAGGGAGGCAAAATGAGGGCTCTGTAAATGGGCAGCCCACAACAGAGGAACACACAACTATTATCAGCCACGCTGCTGTCACTTTGCTTCACAGAGCTGGCCTGAGCTTTGTTAGAACACTCTAACCAAGCATGAAGCGACTGTTTTGCATCGGTGCAACACAACATGAGAATAAAATAGCTTTCTTTCTGAGAACTGAACACAAAAATTCATTTTTTTTAATCAGAGGGACTCTGAGTTCTGAAAAGCAAACTTGATGTCCAGGTTTCCCCTTTTTAATGAAACGGCACTAAAAGTTCCAATAATTTTATAGTCACTTCTCAATATTACACTGCAAGTAAAGGATTCTTGCAGCTACTACAAACTGTAACCCAGATAAAAAAGGTTACTTTAGCACCAGTATTTTAAAAAGCTGATCAAAAGCTGGAGGTCATCCATGCCTGCACGATAGGCAAAAAAATTCCCAAATATAGTAGCTATTATTAGATATTGCAAAAAATAGCTGTAGTGAAGTTTAGCTTTAGCTCATTGAACTGCTGTCAGATATATCTCTGACACATCAATGCAAAATGCAGCAAAAACAGAAGACAAGCATCTTTTTATTAAAAAACAAAGGAAATAAAAGCAGCCTTATTGGCTGCTGCGTGCCGCTTTCTTAAACTATAACTTCCTCTGATCAGGAAAGATAGAAGCTGAACTTGCTTAAACAAGAACTTGAATTTTTCCATGTCTGTGCAAGTACACAATTCTGATGTGTTCTTCTGGGTGTTTCATTTGTGGCACAGCTGATTCACAGAATTTGATTTTCAGAGAGACCAGGGACCTAGAAAACAGATCAAATGTGATTTATCTACTGTTGGACAGTCAGACAGTAAACTAGACGTACAGGCAGAGATCAGAGAGGTTAAAAAGAGGAAGGTCTGTAGGAAGACAACAAGGAGGGTCTGTAAGTTCTGACACAAAACCTAAACATTCGTGGTCTGTGAAAGACAGAAAATGCACAGATGGGAAGGTCCAATATTCTTAGCGGTGTTTTACTAGCCAGCTAACAACACAAACTTGGCTAGTTAGCCGCAAATGCTAACTTGTTAGCTTCGTTTAGAATCTGGCATGAGTATAGCATCGTACTTCTATTTCAGGGTATCTGAAAGACCCACACCAACAAAGAAATTGTTTTTTTGTTTTTTTTAACATGCTTTTTTAGCATTTTTTGATGACGGAGGACATACTTTCAATAAAGACAATTAATTGAATTTCTGAGTATTTCTTTATTCAAATCGGCGAGCCACAAGTGTCATTTTCCGCTCCATTTTGGGGCTTCCACTTGCAGACAAATAGATTCTTGTACGTCTTTGTTTTCCTCGTCTGACCTGGAATCCGTCTAAAAACTGTTCGACTGGATAGTTTTGATATTGCTCGCCATTTTTGTAGCACTGATAATGTTAGGGTGGGGATGTGAGAAGCTCTAACCTAGCGGGTAAGATTGTAAACAAAAAGATGATGGGAAATAGGGGCAGGCTTACTTAACGCCAACAGTACAACTCACAAGTCAGTGGGGAATTTTTATTGAGTTCTTACTGCTCTACTGAAACTATGTCCAGGTTTTTTGATTTTACCATAAACCAGCATAATCATAATTAAATTTTTTTTTTAAATGGACCAAACGGTGATCAGACTTAAACAGCATAATGTATTTAAATATTTCCTCATCAAAATTACACAAAAGTGTTATTATGACTGTGGGGTTTGTGTGTGTTTTTTTAAGCAATTTATTAATCTTCTATAAAGTGTAATCTGCAATTGTTGAATTCCGTTTTCACAATACAATGAATTCAGATCAGCAAATAAAATTTAAAAATTTTTGTTTGCTCTGTTTTTTGTGTTCACGCTATTTTAGCTGATTTAGAATAATTCCCATCATGATCCACCTCTGGTTTAGCTAAAACATGGAGCTTGCTGGAAGACAGTTTGACAGTTGGCTTGATTAAATTTTAGCTCTCAGTGTTGCAGGAAATGTCCTAAATTAAGCAACAGACAAGCAGACAGACTCCCAATTTTACTCGGAGCTGTCGACGTTTCTCTGCCAGTTATAGAGTGGAAGTAACTGCCAATAGTCCAAGCTGTGCTTGTATTTCAGTTCAGAAAGAAAAAAAAAACGTCATTATTTCTGTTCTGTGTGATTGTTTTTGATTTTCTGACCTAATTCTCTTGAGGCTTGCATTTACTAATAGTTGACAACTGACGTGTTATTTTCTCCACACAACCTCATCCGTGCCACCAACTGAAACTTGCGGTTCTGCTTCTGTAGAGGTTTGTATTCTCTCTTTCATAAGCACAGTGGAGTTGAAAGCCCTGAATAAAAACAAATCACAGGAGACACAGAGCCACTTTAAATTCACAGAGAGTGAAATGAGTTCTAATAACTGCAATCAAACTGGACTTCAGTGCAAAAATGCAAACAGCTCCGTTATGATTATTGGGGATGGAATGATGAATTTTAGTCTGGATCACATTCAAGAGGTTTCTGAGTTTAAGTTTGGAGACTGATTTGGTTTACACCTTGACCAGACCAATATCTTACTAGAAACCGTCCTCCTTGAGGGATGGAGGACTATCAGAGCAAAAAGAAGCCGTTTCCTTTTGAGAAATGCAATTGGCCTGATTCATATTACTTTTACAAATATAAAATCTGCTAAATCTCAGTCCTGTTGAAGATCTTCATCAGCATCCCAGCAAGTTTCAATTCAATGACTGGGAGATCCGAGTTAAGGACCAGTTAAGGTTTCAAACTGTATGCATATGCCAGTCATGTGATGTTTGTTCAAAAATGCCTAAATGGGCATTCTTGATCATGCTTTTAGAATATGAAATGGACTGTTGCTACCCTATACTAGTCCCTGTAGTCACAGTTGGGAGAGGTTTTGTGCAAAATGTCGAAACTTCTATCACTCTGGGCCACTCCATGTCTGCTCCTTAAGAGAGACATTGGTTTGGTCCAGCGCGCTGAAGGTAAACTAACTCTCTGTATTACCTAAATTGTTGAATGTGGAACTTTATTAAATATTGTTAATCTTTTAACTTGTTATTTCTTCTTTTTGTTGAGCTCAATCTTCACCCCAATAAAATTTCGGGGTGCATCAAAGTCATCACTTGAACGATCGTTTCCAAGCCCAGTGTGAACGTAGCATCAGTCTAAATGACGTAACGGGAGAGTCAAGCTAGCTTAAAAGTTGAGCTAGCGTAAAAAGTTGTCCAACATGAAAGGAAAGCCACAACAAAGTCTTTTAGAGTTCAATTCTTAGGTTTTATTTTCTTTTTTTGTAAACTAACTCTCACCCTGCTTTGTTCCTTATTTATGAAGGTCTTTATTCTGGCTTCTCACTGCAGGAAACTCAATTACATTAAACATTTGTTCAAGTCAAGCTCAGGGATGTAAAAGAAAACGTCTGACCTGAGACTGGAAAAAATGGGTGCAGATTCGCCACAGACTAAAAAAAAAACATGATCCAAAGCTTCCCTGTCTGACAGTTAAAGGCTGGATTAGGGGGTTAAACCACCAAATAGTTCCTGAGCATGGCTGCAGCTCACCGCTCCACCAAAGCATGGGTCAAATGCGGTGAACACATTTCACACACTCAGGTTTGTGTGACAACTTAAGCTGCACCTGAGTGAGTCATTTTCAGGCAGAAAGTTTACATTTTTCTTTTGCTAGTTTGTAGTTTTATTGCCTCCAATGTGAGCTCTTCAGCCAGGCTGCTTTTATTTAATTCTATTTTCTTGTTTTTAACTGAGACAATTTAACCTTTGACAATTTTTAATGAAAAGATGAAGAGTCAATGTATATGGACACATTTTGGACTTCTGTATTTAGCTTTAGGGCTATACGCGCACACTACCGTGCGATAGTTGGTATCATTTGAGTCATTAAATCGCTACACAGAGTGAATTTAGAGTTTTACTATTTCAATTGCTGAGCTTGTTGCTTTTAACCCTTTAATACTGGAGCTTTAAAGCTCTAGTGGTGACATTTTTATGATAACTCTTCAATTGTTGACGGAATTAACATAATTCCAGTAGATTCTGAAGCGGAGAAAAGCTGCCTTGCACTGATATACCTCACTTTACACTGGTGAAGCACTTATGTATTTGATCAAAATCAGCGTACTCTATCTGGAGAAAAGTGGCTTTGCGCTGGTATGCAATACTTTACTTTAGTAATAGGTTGCATATCGGTGAAAAACTGCTTTTCTCCACATCAGAATCAGCTGATTTACGTTGATCACGTTAACGGTTAAAGAGCGTGTGTTCTTTAGCTGTCGCTGGCAACATCTTTGGTGTGCAATTTCAATAGAAACATTACTTATGTGAGTCATTACTTAAAATATTATTCTTAAAAAAAAGCAGTTTAACAGAAGAGGGAAGTTCTCTAACATCCACAAATGAGCTCATAAATGACAGGATTGAAGGAATGGAACTTATTATAGTTATTTCAGTCACTAGAGGTTTTAAAGAAAACTTTTCAGTCTGTCTATGAAAAGTTGTAGCTTTGTTAAAGTGGTGTCTAATTCTCTAATTGCATAGATACCCTTTTTCTTAAGTTGTGATAAGTTTCTACAGCCACCTTTCTATAACCCCATGATGATTTCCAGTAAGAATAGAGAAAAAGTTGGGAGATTTTTTTAACCTGTTTCCCCACACATTTCAAATGTAGCTCTCATTTTTAGTAACTGGTTTCTGCACTCCTGTTTTACCTTTTTAGCACTTATCTATGTGCATAAAGGTTCCCCTGTGTTCATTACCACGTTGTTGTCATTTCTTTCCCACAGACAGTTTTGTTCCTGCTACACTCGGCCCAACATTTCTACTGTTGCTACGTGTCATCCCATAGTGGAGTTTTGGCTTTTTATCTAATTACTTCATTTATCAACCCTATGAATAAATATATGTAAGTCCAAACAATCAAACATCTCATCAATAAGAACAGGTGCAGCATTGCGTCTTAACACTCTGGTATCAGTTGCACCAACTTTTTCAGGGTTTTCTCTGTCCGTTTTTTCATAAATCAATGAGTAGACCAACACTTCAATGTATGGCAGCACCACATTTTTACAACTGGAATAACAAAGACACACTAAGGATTTTGCAATATTTTGTTATGTGCATTACTAATTAAAGTAGTACAAATACAGCACAGGTGTGGGGCCTTCTGTCCAAGCAGCCAGTCTGTGCTAACTAAAGTATTACAGGAAAACTTGTCATCAAACTTGCATGGCAGTACTAGAGTTTGACCTTCAGAAGTTGTTGTGTTTCTCCTCATTCTCAACTACAATCAAAAGCAAGCAAGAAAAAATACCAAAAGGAGAGAGATGTGCAATAGTTGAAAGAATGTTCTTGCTAATAAAGTCTGATACCTTAAATGCCACTTTCTGAGTCTCAAAGATTGTTGGAATTAAGTAACATGAGCGCTAAAGAGAAGTTTTTCACTTCTTCAAACATCAGTAGTTAAACTCTTGAATTACTCATGTATATCTAATGTTTTACACTGAAACAATTGTGAATTGGCAGTTAAAAGAACTTTGAACAAACCAAAAAAAAAGTATTTTTTCAGTATCTGGAGGTACTTTAACACTCCTTGTAAAACTCCTGTCAAGTTTTTTCAGTTTTTTTATGTTGGCTAAAAACGACATGATCATAATTAAAAGACCTCTGCCAACTCCTATAACACAATTCTGAGAGGGTACGACTTTTGGAAAGCTGTTTTTTTTTTGTATGTTGGAGGAGATAATTAACAAACTCAGATTCGTCATAAGATATTTTTGAGTAATTCTTGTCTAAATGTTAAATGGGACAAATGCAAGTTGAGATATTTCACATCAATTTACAGTTCATGATCATTTTTCTCACCTTTGACATCAGCAGTTGTAATTAGCGCCTGTAATAATTCTTATTAGCTTGATGGCTCCCATGTGACTTCTGGGTGTATGGGATATACAGTTACAAAAAAAGCTGGAGGAGTGTAAGAAAACAAAAAAGATGACAGCTGTTTAAATAAGGAAATTAATATTTTACTTGTGCTTGGCATTAACATGTGTATTAAATGACATACCACTACACTAAAAATGATAATTGAATTTAAATTAAAAAGTATCAACAAATGTTCCCACAAAAGTTTATTGTTTGAATTTGAAAAAGACTGGTTGACTAAAATTCAATAAACTAATTTAAATTAGTTCTACGTTATGTTCTATTTTATTAGCATTTTTATTTAGAATTTAACTATGTTGAATTTATTCATCTTTATTTTGAATTATTGCATACAGTTTATTAATGATGTTGAATTTATTTAACAGTATTACATTAAAATAATTTATCATGTTGAATTAAAAAAACAATATTGTGTTGGATTTATTAGTTATGTTGAGTTTATGAAACATAATTTTGTACGATATACTAAAATTCCTGGTTTAAACAAGATCATCATGTTATAGTTTTTGGTGGAAATATTTAGTAAGATTGGCAGAAAATTTGTTTTTACATGACTCATGATGGCTTCATATTTAAAATATGAATTGTTTTGTTGCCTTCAGTTGAGAGCTTAAACTACTGACAAAACATGAAGCCCAGGAGGAGAATTAAAAAAACAATCCAATTAATCAAGATTTAACATCATAAAATATATATTTCTCTGCCCAAAATTTTTACAAATTTCAGGCATCAAATAGATTTGATTTTTTTTTTAAATAGAGTAATTGCTTATTTTTGTATCTAATAAATACCAATACTTTTCAGTAATAAATTATAATCTGTTTATTTGTAATATTATTCTAACTAAATAACTTTAGGAGATACAAAGATTTTTTTTCTTATAAATTCCAATATACAGTAAATATATAGACTGATGCAGAAATAATACAACCTCCATCCGCTTTATTAGAGACCTCGTCTATTCTCCTGGAGGTGTTTGTTGATCACTGGCACAATTCTGTCACTCAGCAATAGAAGTTATTTACTCATAAAAATCTTTTGAAACAGGATACAGTCTGTGTCCATCACCCTTTCAGTCCATCACTCTTTTGTTCCTTCAAAGACTGTCACTACCTAAAATATTCACCTCTGTCCACCTCTTCCAACAAAAAGAAGAAAAAGAAACCGAAATGACGGCAGCTTTTTTAGTAAAGATTCTATGAGAGGAGAAAAAAAGGGATTTAATTGCAAAAATCCAGTCTGCAAAAGCAGCTCCAACTGGCAAAAACCTGAACAAATAGTCCAAGTGTTTCTATTTCAAATTGCAGCAGTACAATTATATGGCACATTTTACAACTGGACCAGTAATCATTAGTGTCTCCCAGCTGTCCCAACTTTTCACTTGTTTCAGTGAGTCTGTGTTTCGGGGAAAGATAACATGACAGTTTTCCTGAATTTCTCCCGAGAGAGTAAAAACTGCTTACATTCTATTGATTTCTCCTCTTTATTCCCTGCCCTCATTCTGCAAGCTCCTCACTTTTTTCCGCCCATCTGTATGTCCTGCATTTTCCACCGGCAGATAGCAGCTATCTGCACAATTATTTGTGGCGATGCAATGATCAATAGCACTAATATAAAATGGTCTAACATCAGGCAAGCTGAGACCTAAAATCACATTAACATAAGTGAGGTTGAGAGCAGAAGACACCGGAGTGACCATCAAAAATGATGGGGAGGTGAGGGCCACGGTAATGTATTCTGAGTGTGTGTAACACACTGTCACAATTTGCACACAATTTCAACATAGACATAACAATGAAAAAGCATCTCTGTTGGAAAAAAGAGACTATACTAAAGCTGAATTTCCAGGAATCAGGCAGAAAAAGACTAAACCTTTTATTTCAATGTTGCAAAAAGAACATAAAACTGCAACATAAATTACATTTCTTGTGAAGTTTACATTTTATTTGTTTTTTTTTGTTAATCTATTTAGAAATAATGTGAAAAATATTAATAATTCAGTTGAATGCTCAGTACACTGGAGGCTGAGCTACTGAGGGGCACCATTTTGAGATTGCAATGACATGGGGAGGAAATAAATCTAAATATGAGCATAAACCAGTCCTCTTTTTGATTCTGTATGGCCGAATCCGAAATTTTCCTCCACTTGCAGGGGCATATGAAGTGATAGGGGTGTCCGAAATTGTTTTTTGAAGGGCTAACCCTCGTCACGGAGGGATACAGAATCCTCTGCTGCGAGGGTGTTCCGCGTCATGCTGTAGAGGTGAAGAGCTTTTCTTCAGATGGGAAGCACACAATGTAAGTATGACTTTTTGTTTTAACGTGACCTCTTTAAAGTTCTAAAAACCAATGTTGATACGTATTACCGAGTGCTAGCAGCCCCGCGCTAACGTAGCGAGTATTGATGACGTCATCGAGTGGGAGTGACATCACAATTTGAAGACACTATTTTTCCGTAGCTCTCCGTTTGAAGGGTTAAATGTAGGGGTAGAGAGAAGCCGTAGGGGAAGAATTTGGATTCAGCTTTTTTTTCAGCTCATAAAATGTTTGAACAGTTTTAAACCAAAAAGAGGTAACTATGACAACACAGAAGTTGCAGAAGTAGAAACGTCACTCACTCTCTTAGTGTTTTAATCCAAACATGATGACGCATTTTTTTTAAACGTAACAACTCAAAAGTAACAAATGGGTTGAATCAGCCATGTTTGTCTCTTTTATTACTCCATCGTGCCTCTTCGACTTTAAGGAAAAATGCAAATAATTTAGCTAAATAATGGGTTTATAGTTTTTATTTTTTATCATTTGTGTTTATATTTTTAACACAATAGATAATTAAGAAAAATTAAGGGAAAAGGTTTAAATTACTTTCAGAGTGGTTTACTGTTGTTGCTTTATGTTATTTATTTTTTTTATATTTTTATAATTTCAATACTAATGATTCTACACCAAGGTTAAATAAAAAAAGGATGAAGGAGCACCAAAGTCATAATAAAAGAAAATTCTGTATTTGACTTTGACATTTTCAGTGCAGCAGGAGGATCTTAACTGACGCAGGGTGAACTTTATTTTGAAAGGGCTGCTGTCAAAAGAAAAATAAGTTAAAATAACTAAATACAGAAAAATATAATATTGGTAGAATTAATAACTGCAACAGTTACATTTTAGGGTTTAACGGTCACAAAGATATAAACAGTTAATTTATATAAGCTGTCGCCGGGCTTTATTAAATAAAAAACTAGAATGAATGGTTCTTTTAAAGGTTGCAGACTCTCTGGTTGGATAATATTTAAGACACCGGATGTGCTGCTGCTTTCATCACGTTATTTCTCGTGTTTCAAATCCGTGTTTGCCAGAGAAACTGATCACGAGTGAAACGTGGAGCAGATAGAAATTGTCTTTTTTTGCTGTGTGGGTTGCAGCAAAGCGTGCTTTACTTCCCCCCCTCTGTAGCGGCTGAGTTTGTTTCCACTTTAGAACATGTGCAGCCCCTCAAACAAAAGCAAATGGAGTGACTGCTACATGGGAAATGCTTTAACCGAGGGTGTAAGAGGGAGTGAGGGTGTGCTGAGAGGGTGAAAGGAGTGAGAGAGCAAGACAGGAATGGAGTTGTTTGTGAGTTTATTTTGAGCTCCATTACCCTTATTACGGATGAGTATCTACTCTCCACCCTCTTCTAAATGCTGAGGGTGCAGGTGGCCCTCCGAGGAAAGCACCTATCAATCTCCGACAGGCCGTGTACCTATCTGGATGCCCATTTATTCATCAGCTCATCTGATGACAATCCATCCAGTTCGCTCCACTCTTCTTCTGACTCTGCCTTCCATCTTTCAGATAATCTGTCCATCAACAGATCCATCTGTGCACCCATCCAGCAATTCATCTACTCATCCATTTATCTCGCCGTCATTCATCCATTTGTCTTCCATCCATCTATCCATCTATCCTCACAAAGGCTGGCTTCCATCTGTTTCCGGTGGCACCAGCGCGACTGCTGCGGTTGTTAAAAATGTCTCACAAGAAGGCAGCGCTGGACATGCAAACAGATCAATTCAAAACGAGAAGCTGCAATCACTCACTAGACTCAATGGTCCAGAGAAAATGCGTGAAATAAATAAAATGTGTAAAACACGTAAAAACAGAGCAGATATTTCAGGGAGTGAGTGAACTAAAAATGATCGAGAATTTTGTTCTCGTCTGGAAAGACTGTAACTGATAATATCCTGAGAAGTTCCACATCAGTGGATGGATTTACTGGCTGGTCAATTAAACCACCAGGCCGATCATGAGAATAATTTCTACATGAATAACCTCTATTGTTTACTTTATCAGTAGATATGAATGAGGCCGGAAGCTTTGGCAGTGAGATCAAACTTTTGGTCATCTTTGAATAAAAGGTGGGGCCCGAGTTATTTATTTACAGATATATTTTATCATTTGTGCATCATGAGGGCCTGAAAAGCCTTCAATGAAGGGCTGAAATTATCTGAAAAGAAGTATCTACATTTTTTTTGCATGTATTTATATATGTTTTTATAAATATTTGTCCAAAATATATTTTAGCTCATTCGGATTTTCTCACACACTTCTGTGATGTTTTTTTTTAAACGAAAGTTTCTAACCAATCAGATTTTAGCCCTCATTTGTTGCTAGGTTCATGAAAGTCTGCCTTACGCTCATATAGTCATTTCTGGTTTCCATAGAAAGCAATGCTGATTAAACCATAGTATATATATGGATTTAACACGTTTATGTTGATTCAACCAATCAGAATTTGAGTTAGTGTCTCTGTAGCTTCATGAGGGCAGAAGATGACATAATCCCCTCTGATTGGATGGTCAAAGCTCGCTCTAAAAGCTTCCGCTTCTGTACTTCAGGCCATAGGCAGTAGCTGAATTTGAATTTTTCTTGAATTACTCACTGTTTTGACGTTTACCCTAGAAGAAGCTGATTTAATGCGGATTTGTTGCGTAAGCCATTCTTAAGATGGAATTTTGCAGAAAAACTGAACATCGTCAAAAAAGCTCAACCAACCTCGAATCTAGCGAGCCTCTCAGTAGGGAAAAGGATTTGTTCGCCACTTTTAGCCTTTCAACAGCTCTGTCTGGTGAGGGTAACAGAGTTTTGAGGCAATGATGAGCGACAAAGGGGCCAGAATGAGAACTTCCACGCCGCCACTGAACGCATCACTGTTCCTCTGAATGCATTGAGCTGCAATGGCTCATTACTGATAGCTTCACAGGAGGATTTCAGACAGAATCATTTCCCAGACAAAAAACAGGTTTCACTTCCATGAAAAACTAGTGTTTCTCACCTTCCTTGACCCCCAGAAAATTTGGGAGCACCAGAAAAACTTCCAAAAATCTACAAAGCGCTCTTTGATCTGTGTCAGCTAAGAACAGACTGTCGGACGGGATTTTGGAGGGAAATCTACCACTGATCTCCTGGACTTCCTTGATGGAGTTCATCTTTAAATAAAGTGAATTTGCTGTAATTAAAAATACTTGAAATAAAAATGGTTATTTTTAAGTTTATTGTCAATTGTGCTTTGATGTTTGTTGGAGCTGTTATTGCAGTGGGAGGAGACTTGCACGCTCAGAGTTTGTTTTAACAATATGTGTAATTATGGGGAATTCAATCTATTTAAATTATCAATTTGTGATGGAATTGATCCATAAAATAATATTCATATATGACAGGATGGTGTTAGAAGCATAAAATAGTTAATATTAATGAGGATGGTTTTAGCGGAGGAAGACTGAAGGCAGCTCTGAAATGCACGGACCGCCACTCTATTTTATAGAATGAAAGTATTCTAAAAAAATAAAATGTCTCTGCAACCCAAAATAAAGACGTATCATCCTCAACTTCAAGAGAAATGATGAATAAATTAAAACATTTTTTTAGATTCCTGGTTTTATCTTCGTTCCTGTTCTGAACATTTACAATTGTGTTCAAAGGCAAATCTAACCGTTAATGTGGAGAAAAGGTCAGGAAAATTACCAAATTAATAAGCGGAGAGGAAATGCAGAGAGAAGATCTGAGCTGCTCGTCATTTTCTGACACCCCTGCAGGCCAGCCATTAGCAGGCAAGAGGCAATCACTATTTCATCAATGTTCACCCCATGGCCTTTCTTTCTCCCATTTGTATTTTTCCTTCAGCTATTCTTCCAGTTTCCAGCTTCCTTTTCATTTTTTATGTAGATTTTGTGCATCGATGCTTTAGTTTTGGATTTGATGTTCAGTGGATCTATCATCTCGTTGGCTTTTATTTGATGATTTTAGTGAAAGAAATAAATGTGAGAAGTCTCTCGTCTGTGCAGAGGAACCTCAGGTGTGTGCTGGTTCTGGTGTGATGTATGGGGAGCCACGTCAGGGTGACCTGCTGCACCCGGATGGCTGTGGAGGGGAGCGTGGGGTCCAGCAGCAGGGTTGCTGTGGGATAATGGATGATGTATCCCTCATTTCTCTCATTACAGGTCTCTAACACACACACACTCGTGCTCTCAGACAAACACACACACGAGTGTACCGATCTCCTGTCCCTCGCCTCCACCTCTGAAAGGCTTCACTCACCAGCTTATCGGCTTAAACCAGCTCTGACAGCGCGCTCCACCTCGTCTCCAGAGTACACTACATTATGAAACAATTACTCCTTTAATTGACAGTTAATTTGTCCAAAGTCAATTTGACCTTGACAGCCGTTCCTCCAGACTGAGAGCTTGTGATGGTCGTGACACTAAGGCGAAGGTCTGTTGGCGGGAGAGGAGGATGGAGGATGGAGCCACATGATGGACTATATCTCCACACCAGCAGGAGAGATTTACTCTGTCTCCTTGTTGAAGCATTACATAGACCAGAGAGGGGGGTGGGTGTTTGTCAACGCGTGATTGTCTGCTCGTTTGCTCAACATTACACCTTATCAGACAACTACCAGTTTATTCTGCTGAGCTAATCTTTTAGGCGTTAATTCTTCCACAACAAAGAGACGTCTTGGCTACAGTTTGTGTGTTTTTTTTGTCAGTTTAAATTTTAAAAGCTTCCCTTCTCTGATCATTCAAGAAAAAGGATAAGGTTCAGGATATGTTCCATATTAATGCTTAAAAAACAAATAAATCCCTTTAAGATTAGACCAGCTATAACACCAGGATTTTCATATGATTTATAGAAAATTAGGGCTACACAAAAAGAAAAAGAAAACTCATATTACGAGATGCGAGATTTAGATTTTCTCATACATTTACGAGATTAGGACCACAGAAAAATAAAAAAAATCAAAGTGAACCTCTCAGTCCAGCAGACTGACTTCTTAAACTCACTGTGGTCAAACTGTCTTAGATTTCAACAGGTTAGCTGAATGTTTATTGATAATGTTACAAATGTTTGTTTGATTTGCAGTTTATTCATGTTTTATTCATTGATAAAGCCAGTGATATTTCTGCAGTCGTCATTTTCTTCCACCATAGAGATCTCCATCAAGTTTGTCTGAAGAGGTCCATTATCTCTTTCAATGTTCTTATGCTGATAAAAATGTGATTGTGAGTCACCTAAAGAATCAGATTTTTTTCATTTTGAAACCTATCTTTAAATAAAGATTCACAAAATGTTCCACATCTTTGAGCACGGCTCAGACAAATTTTGTGTTTCTTCTCATAAATGTATGACTTTTTCCCTCAAATATCTACCTTTTTGCCTTGTAAATTTAGGTGTATTAAAGTCATACATTTAGAACATTTGTAGTCATAGATTTACAACTTCAAAAGATGTTAATTTACAAGAAAAAAAAAACATAAATTTAGCCTATGACTTTTAAAGTTGTAAATATATGAAGTTATACTCACAATTTAACAGTTAGGACTTTTTTTTGTAAAATTACAGCTTTAAAGTCGTAATTTAAAAAAATAAAATTCTTGTAAACTGGCCCTAATATTTAATTGTACTTACTATTCATTCATTCATTCATTTTCCTGACAGCTTCTTCCCTTTCAGGGTCGCGGTTTGTACTTACTAAACCGGTTAATTTTTATTTATTTATTTTGTGAGGTTGAGCTTTGTGGTTGTGTGACTGACCTGACTCCATAAAATGGCCTCAATCTGGAAGTCAAAAAATTGTTTATGTGAGAACAAAATTTAAGGTATTTTTTGTATACAAAACTGAATGCAAGAAGAGCAAAACAAGCCCTGAACAAGGAGTGGACATTAAAAAAATCAGAGCTTTGTTTCCAATTACTGATTTTTTTATAATCTGTTGTTTTGAAATTGATTAATGAGCATCTTAAAGCCCTGCAGAGCTCTTCCCTTCATGAAACTGTGTTGACAAAGTATCCCAGAACACTAAACTGGTGCATTTTCCTTTCATACAGGTGCAAAATGTGTTGTCTTCATTTGACTCATTTCCTGGGGGAGTGGTGAGCTGCAGACACAGCTGCACTCAGGAACCATTTGGTGGTTTGACCCCCCCAATCCAACCTCTTAATGCTGAAACTGTTTCCACCATGGATTTGAACTCTCAACCTTCCAGTCTCCTATAGGCCGCTAGCATCTTCAAATAATTTCTTCAAAGGGCAGAAAGACTTAAGTTTTAATACTTTTAATAAGGCACAAAGTTCTTATATGCTATGTACACTCTGGGCTCAGAAACGAAGGTGGTTAAAGCGACGATTTCCTATTAAAAATTGATGTAAGTGCACGCATAGTGAGTGTTTTGGAGCTTCCGTGATCAAAACTCTTGTGTTCATGCATCACATGATTAATTCACCAAAAGTGCCAACTGTTTGAAAATTGATCACAGAAGAAAAATGAATAATTGTAGTTTGTGTCTTTCAAATATCGGAACAGAGTAATGAAAAAAAAAAAAAACTTCGAGCGAGATTCGCATGATTTGCTCTGCTTTGACATTTCACCCCAAGCCTCTTCCAACTGCAGGCACATACACTATCGTGTAGCGACAGTCCAGTGTGAACACGCTTAATGCTAAAAGCCCGTAAAGAACGCCCGTTTAGCAAGAAAGTCGTGTTCATAGTTCAGCCTCCCTCCTTAAAAGTGGTCAGCAATCATCAAAATAACATCAGAGTTGATGTACACATGAAGACCCACTATTTCTGTTTAGTTCCTTTTTTTCTCCACAAATGACTTGACTCTTTCTCTACTTGTCAAAGTCTTGGGTACGCAGGACAAATTTGTCCCCACTTTGTGTTGCTTTGACAAGACAGAGCTCTGACTTCATGGCCGACTGAATTTGTGTGATTAAAGAGATGACAGGCAAAACCATCTGCTTGTCACATCCATCTGTCATCACCCAGCGTTTGCCATCAGGCGCACATCACTCAAAAACAACAGCAAGCAATGCCTCAGAGTGAGAATGGAGGAGCTCGATAGACTGGGAGAGTGTGAGTGAAAGTAAATGAGGGGAAGAGGGTGAAAAGACACAACGCAAGGGTGATGGAGGAAAGACAGATGGAGATTTTTATTGTTTTTTTTGTGCCGGCCATCTCTGAGTCAACCTGTTGATGCTGCCCAGCAGGACGCTCCTTTAGATGGCTGACAGAAGCGTCCTCCACAGTCCCAGCAGCCATCACATTTCACCACAGTGTTTATTTATTTATTTGTCTTTGCTCTTCCCTACTGTGTTTCTGTAGAATTACTGAACACAATCAAATCACCAAATGTCGTCTCATAGCACCCAGCAGTGTATTCAGAAACTACATTTGGAATGCGTAGTATTGTAAATAAATGACATTGTGTCACTCCTGTTATTTTCAGATCCACACATTTGATATTCTGAACATTTTCTCACACGGTGAGCTGATCGCAGCACATCAACTCAACATTAGACCACTGCTTTATTTGTATTTACTGATTAACATCCATCTTGCCCTTTAATTTTGAGCATTCTGGCCACCATACTATTGTCCTCTCTACATATATGATTCAAATTGATCATTTTTTTGCCTCAATTGAACAGTTTTTATATTTATTTGGCAACTCTTTCTCAAAAAGGAAGTCAAGAATATTTTTACTGGAGAATGATAAAGAGTTTGACCCAAAACAACTCAGTTTTTGGTTCTTGGATTTAATGATAAATTAAATTAGGTGACTATTTTCTCTGTGATGGTATTAAATGGATGTGGTCATGTGACTTCTATAATATATTTTAGCAAAGGATTTTTTACATTCTATCTGTGAGTGTCTTTCTATAAAAAGTGGCTCAAAACATTGAAAAAAAACAGTATTTTGGCTTCTTTTTTTTTTGTTTAAACTGTTTGGTGTGCTTAATTAATTATTACCTAAGCAATTAAAATAAAATTATTTTAACTTTAGCATCAAAAGTGTGTCTGTTTATGCAAAAAATGTTGTTAGCACATATTAAAAAATAAAAAGAAATATAAGTATAAAAATGAGAAAAAAATGGGGAATGGAAATTGAGATGTAAACTGGGTATTTTAATTAAAACACATGGTCAAAAATAGATATTGTTTTTATGTTGTTCTTGCCTCATGACAATTTGGAATGCACATTCTTTGTTATAATTCTAAGAAGTGTAAATTGTCCACAAAAAGCATTATTTAGCCTCCACAAAGTGGTCGATTGTCTTCCTGGGGTTCATAAGCATAAAATACATAAATTTCACAAAAACTTTAAAGGATTTTACAAAATTTACAAACCAATTAATCATATTTACATTACGTTTGTTCCATCATACCAATAGTGCATACATTTCATAACAACAAATGTTAGTTTTAAAATCTTTTTGAAATGATATTTGTTATTGATAAGCCTTATCCTCCCAGAGAGTTGATTCCATTCAAGAGAAGATCTAAAGATCCCAGTTCTCCTCATACAGTTGGGCATTATGCATTAAGCACTGAAAACTAAGATGGAATTTGTCTTTTACCCTCAACCAACCTAAAATAATGCGCATTTCATTCACACCAGTCCAATAAGAGCAGCCAAGTTTTAGGGAAGTTGTCATTTTTAAATGCCCCCATGCAGCACTGGAACAAATGACCGGGCGATACTCCAGATGTTACATTATAGGCACAATATTGTGAGTTTATTAATCTAACATTAGAAATTTGTTTCTGGATTTAAGAAAAAAAATCACATTTCAATGTCATAACCTAAGTGAAAATATTATTCGTAATTTTTATTAAAAACTTCAGCAACTATAAGGAACAATGGGAAATAATTCTTTGTTCATACTTCCAAACACCAGGAAAAATGCTTGTAATGGTGAAGATGAAAATGGGCCATCAGTAAGTGAACTCCCCGACCTGTCTTTAATCACACTGATCCAGTCATCAAATTCATTTAAAAGCAAGATTAATGCAGGTCTGTGTGGTTCAAAAACAGTGTAAGGTTTGACTCACATCTGGATTTTTTTCTCTCTTACAAATGTTTAATATATAAATGGAAGCTTTAATTATGATCAGAATGAAAAAAAGAAGTCTGGGTCATAGTCGGATACAATGAGAGGTTCATCGACAATGTTGAGTTTATACACAAAAATCTTTTAAAAAATTGTTATTAAGCCTTTGAGTTATTAAGAATTAAATCACACAGTTTTAGAAAACTGTTTACTGTAAAGTAAGAACTGCAAAAATGATGAGAATCTGTATGTTCTGCACCTTAACAAAGTCTTTTAAATCCCACCTCTATTTTTGTTTGTTTACAGTGATCTCTCCTCTTTTTTCACCCTCACCTTACAGCTCAACAATGCCCTCACATCTTCAGATAAAAACACAGTCAGCAAAGGGGCCTCTGGGAGTTTGTGGGAAAACCAGCCCTCATCTTTCATCTCCCCCATCCTGCCCCCTTTCCTCCCTGACTCCCGTCTTCCTTTCATCCCCTGTCTCTTTTTCTTCCTCCCTCCCACCAACTATCACCAGGATTATCGATCTAGCATGGGCTGTGATTGAGTCTCACTGGGTGTAATGTGGGCCCTACGGTGTCTTCTGAATGGAGAGCATCATGAGTTATGGAGTAACTGTAGTCACTCTTCCACAAAAGCCTGAATCACCGGCACAAGCTGTGTCACCCACACAAACACACACAGAGAAACTGCTGTTAGCAACACACACGAACCCCAGACACACACATCCATCATCTGACATCATTAACAGCATGTGATTCTTATTGCTAATATCACTTTAAGACAGATATGACATTAGAGAATTGTTGTAGAATTCATTTACGTTTTGGGACTGTAGATTCCTAATATAAGTAGACTCTGTACAGCTACGTAATAGTATTTTTATTGGGATGAATCTTTGGGATAAAATCTAAAAAGTTTTATTCTGCCTTGTATCAGTGGTTTAGATTGGGTTGGTGGTGGTAGAGTAGTGATGTGGGGTATATAGTATCATGCCACACTTCAAGCACTCAGTTTATAATCCCCTTTTATTATTAACTTTGACACTAAAGAGTAAGTATTAGCAAGATTCTCACGATACAATATGTACCGCGATATATATTCCAGGAGTGTACCAGAACAATCTTTCACTATTTTTTTAGAGTATGACTTAGAAAAATCTCGACCTGAATATTAATTCGTTGTAATTCATTCAATTTTATATCTTGGGATGTAAAAAATGTGATACATAGTGAAAAATCAATCAGGGAGTGGCAGTAACAGCAGGGATGAAAAAATAGACACATCGAAAATTGATCAAGCAACTGCAGTATCGTTTGAAAAGAACAGATATGAAAAAGATTGTGTTGGTTATTAAGTATTAAATCAATCAAGAAGTGAATTATCGATTTCAGGCACATTTTTTTTATCATCTTTGTCTTTTTATGTACATGCGATGCAAACAAAAAGACGTCCAATCATAAGCTCCATATCTGAATACATTTCTCTGTCAAATGCCATGCATTATTATTTATACCTTTAAATGCCATATGAATAAGAAATATTTAGATTTTAGCGTTTTTAGTAAAAAAAAAAGAAAAAAAAGAAAAATTGGACTGCAAGTTAGTTGAATGCTTTATGTATCAATTTGAGGATCATGTATCGAGATGCGTATCGAATCGTGTGAGAGGGAAAGATACACACCCCAAATTTGATCTAATGATCACAACAAAATGTTTCTTTTATACAAGAAGCAAATTCATACTGTGATAAATAATAATTAAATATCACCATGTCAGCATTTTAAATCATTATAAGTATCTGCAAATGAAGTATCGTGATATATCGCCGAAACGATTTTTTTTCTGCACCCCAGCCCCTAAATCTCCATCCATCCGCCTTAGAACGTGGTGAAATAGAAAATCTACATCACAGATGTGCGGCCGACCTACCGTACAGTCAGATCTACTGTTCCCCGTAACAGTGGGATCCAGCATTTCACCCTCCTTTTTATTCCGTAGCATTTGGCTCTAACAACATGATTGATTTCAGGGGTCAGGTCAGCTTGACTTCTCCACATAATGTACCAAACTTCCAGACGCCGCACATACATTACTGATGATAGTGTGGGGCCGCACAATACAGTGTGCCTGCATAATTGATTAAACTGCATTTATTTCAGCACGAGCCGGTTGTTGACGCTGATACCAGATTACCAGATGCATGGCCACTTTTATCCGTGCATCAACCCCCCCCAGCTCCCCAGAACTGCCCCGAAACCAAGTCGCTCATTGCAATTCTGGAATCCTATTAGGACTGGCCCAAGAGCCGGCCTCTGCTTAGCAAATAAATAATGGTAATGATGATGATCCTTCATCTTGTCACTGACACTCTCCCCGGGGGCCTCACAGTGCAGGTGGAGTAAGCCTCTCCAGGCCTAATTGGTTTCAACCCTGCAGCCTCCTCTCCCGTACCGCCTCCCTCTCTGCGGGCCACGCTGTTAGCTCGCCCCTCTGCGTCGGCGTGGATGCCTTCACCGTCTCCGGTTTGTAGAAACACAAGCATGAAATGTATATAACAACAGAAATCCTTCTTCCCTTCTCCTGCAGTGTGGGATATAAACACCGTAAACTGATAGACGGTGGCAGGAAATGGTTTCTATTTCTGTGACCTCTGCCCTGCACTGAGCCTATCTGCTGCCATCACCTACCTCATTACATTTCTACTTAAAAAAAGCCCACCATTCTGTATCTCCCTGCACTGCCGAGCCATTAGAATACATGAGAAATGGAGATTCATAATCCGGCGAATCAGATTAGATAATTGAATTTTGGAGCTCTGATAAAAAAGTAAAAATGGAAGAAAATAAATCACACATCCATTAAGACAAAATAATAGATACCTGTTTTTATATGATAAAATCTTAAATGCATGCTCAAATACAACAATATAATAAAAAATTAGGATAAATATTATTCCAAAGCTTTGATAAAAGCCATAAAACGTTCTGAAGCCTAAGGACCCAGCATTAGCACTGGCCCATTAAAAAGACTTTGTGAAATATTTCTCTCAAAATCAATACTTCCCCTGCTTCAGTAAGCAAAGAGGACCTCTAATATAGTTTTATGTTATTATTTTTCCTCACACATTGCTACATTTCTCAGCGGCCGGCAGACAGAAGATGGATTTTCTCTTCGACTGGATGCTAAATGTGATTCTGAACGCGGCTGTTCAATAAGATGATGCAGAGCCTGCACTCTTAAAAAGGGAAGCATCACTTTTGTGCACATCCTTGGGGGCACTTTGACACCTGGCAAAGTTGGATAACTTTTTACTGCTGTGTAATGTTTTTCTGTCACCAGTTACCACCTCAAACTCCAGGACGTATATGTGAAAGAGCTGCACTTACTGGTAAAAGAACACACTACAGGCCTCGAAAAGTACGGCTCATCTCCGATTTGCTATTAATCCCACCGGAGGCATCATTGTGGCTCTTTGGCTTTGAGGAAAATTGGCGACCTTTTGAATTAATTAATTAATTTTTAGCATTTATTTTTAGATTTTTCAACCGACGTAATCTTACATGAGGTTTTTTTTGTTTGTTTTATTGACCACTTGTGTAGCTGCCATTTTTGCCACCATGTCACATGATCAGGGGGTGAATTTGATTTAGTGCAGCCGTTCACCTGCAGGTTTTTAAATAAATGTAATTGAATGATTTTAAAAATGTTGAAAAAAAATTTTTACATAAAAATTTTTGATCTATTGATTTATTATTAGAATAACTTAAACTCATGTTCTCATATTGTGTGTCTAGCTGTCGTTCAAAGTTCTTAAAGCATTAAGCAAGTAATTCTGCAGAAAGATCTTAACTGACACCGGAAGTATTTTATTTTGAAAGGTAATTGTACGTAATGTTGTCAAAAGTAATAAAATAAAATGTTTACACGTGTACTTCAATTATTGCAAATATTTATAAGCCACATTTTAAACATGAACGGCTTAATCAACACAAAATTGATTTTTTCTTGTCTTTTTTTTCCTAAACAGTGAAGCGAAAGTTTATTTCTCTCATTGGGTTTTGGTCAGTTAGAAACTGGACAAAATGGATTGTATGCATTAATAGTCAATTTATGCTTTTATTTGACAAAATAGCTTAAATAAATAGAGGGGGGAAAATGTGTGCAACACAAATGCTCCACAGGTTCTGCAATTGAATTTTTACTCCTAAGAAAAAAAATTAAAATAACAAATATTAGATCTCATAATCTTTATCGTTTTTGATTGTCTGCATAAATCTATGTAAATTTCACAGCAGCTTGACTGCTATTAGTTGAATGTGAACTCACAGTGGCGCCCTGTGCGGTGGAGGGTTGTTGATTCAGTGAGATTTCAGCCTCAGATGAAGCTTTTCCGGGGCAACAGCGCCCTCTGTCGAGCAAAATCAAGTAGTGAACAAATATTAAATGTATTAATGTTTGAAGTTCAATGAAAGGATGAGTTATATAAAAGACATCTCTGAAAAAAAAATGTTTTTGAACATTTCTTAAGTGCTTTCTTTATGTGACAACTATTTCAAGCATCTAACGTTCTTGTAGAATATTTTATTGTAACTAAAATAAATATTACATCGGCTATGACATATAAGCATAAATGCTTCTATCATTCCAGAGAGTAAACCCTGATGATATAATTATTTTATATTTGTGCCACAGCTATAAAAGGTTCTGACTTAATAATTGTTACTATGGACTCCCTTCACTGAACAACATTAACATGTCATCCTCTCAGTATGTTCTGTGTGCACAAAACTGTCAGAACATGTTTATCCCACTTTTTATGTTTGTTATTTTAAGTTCGGTCCTTCAGATTCTACTATAAATATCCTTGGTTGAATATTTTCAAAGTCCATTTTTTTCTTTTTTTATGAAGTGTAGAAAAGTTTGGATAATGCTGTGGTTCAAACTGTTTCTTTCACACAGTTCACAAACAAGAGGAGGATTTCCATGCCAGACACGTCTGCATGAGTTTGGTGTCGACGCCACAAAAAAGAGAAAAGGAGTAAACAGAAACAAGCCGTCTCCCCCCTCGTCCATCCTCTCCTCCTGACTGACTGGTTACTGGCAGGATCGGGCATTTGAAGCTGAAGCACAACAGCTGCGATACCTTCAGAGCGGCGACTCAGTCCAGAGCCGCATGGGGGCACGGAGCATTCTCAGGAGGAAGTGACCCGTGTCTGAAGGGGGGGGGGCTCTCTTGTCCAATCAGACAACCTGGCAGGGTTACCTGCAGAGGCCAGGCTGCTCCTTTTCCTCCGACAGTCAACAGGAGAGGGAGGAATGAGCTCAAAAATGACTCAGAAATGGAGAAGGAATGATTAAAGAATCCCTGATGGTGGCAGCAGGTAGAAATGTCTTATAAATAAGTCTGAATCAACTCAAAACACTCAAAAATTATTTCTTTCTTTCACAGCAAATGTGACCTCCTTTTTATGCAGAGAAAATAGACTCACCCTAATTTTTGCGTGTGTAATTCTTGATTTGTAACTCATACATTTTGTGCTTAAGTACAAAAATTATGAAATAAAAATTTGTCGAGTGTTTTTAAAATCCATTTTGTGCATTAATCATCAGGCATATGTGTTTAAGAAAGTAGGTCAATGTCAAGTTTCACTAGATGATACTGTAATATAAGTTCAAAGTGGCTGATAAGAAAACCCAGTACTCCCAGCACTTTCTCACCATCCTTCATTCCTGTTCTTAAGATTCTGGTGAAGATGACTAACATGAGTCAACACATTTGTTTGTACATTTGCCAGAAATAACACTATGAATGTCAGAAGAACCGAGAACCTTCTTACAAATAAAAAATGGGTGAAATTGGAACTTTAACTTTAAGGAGTTAATCCTTTTTTGTTCTATAATTTATGTTTTTACATGTATGATTTTAATATGATTATAAAAGGCTGTTTGGCTTTTATTGTCAAGTGTTTGACTATTTTAAATCTATATAGAACCTATATAAGTAATGTTGAACTCGTCTCTACTTTGGATTAGAATTATTAATAAATACTTCAATAGAAATCCTATTTAGATTAGATATGAAGTACAATGGGAAAAAGTCACCTGGTTGGAATGAGATTGTTTCATTGGAAAAACAAGCCCCGCCCCTTTAATGCTGTTTTTGGAATGTGCTCCAACTTTACACTTAAAAATAAAACAGGTTTTATAAACTATATTTTGTAAAAAATGAAAAAAAAAAACAGTTTACGTGTCATATAATAATAAATGTATATCTAATTAACTGGAAAAACCTAAAACAAACAAAAAAAAACGTTCAGAATATCGAAGTTTGATGTTTGTAAGTTTCTATTCTACTTGTATTCTATTTGTATTCTACTCATGATGGAAACATTCTGAATCATTCGTGGTCGGGAAGCCTCTCACAAAAGAGCGTCCCGTCTGGACATTTGTGCTGCTTCCTTTGATGACACTACTTCACCCATGAACTCAGACAGACCACATGATGCCAAACACTTTTGATAGATTTTTCTCCACTTTTATATTTTTAAAAACAAACAAAAATAACAGATTAAATAAAATGTACAGTAGACATAATGCAATCATTGTTGTGCACTTTAACTACTTCTTCTGATACGTTCTGCACAGCTGTCAAAAAAAACAAACAAAAAAAACGCAAACACAGCGGGGAGGTGGGGATGGAGGCGGGGATGGAGGTGGGGATGCGGGGCAGTTGTGAAACAGAGGAGAGGAACGAGGTAGAGGGCAGTAAGGAGGAAACAGAGGAGGAGAGGATTAAAGTTTGTCACTCAGGAAGGAAAGAAAAGTCACTGAATATATAATTTCTTTTATTCCTTACATCACTTATATAAATATATTGAACCCTCGAGAAGAAAAAAAAAACAAAATTGGAAGAAAAAAAAATAAACAGCGCAATACGGAAACCCACAACAGCAGTAAGGCAAACAGAAAGCAAGAGAAGAACAGCAGTGACAGCACATGAGAAGGAGAGAGAGGAGGCAGCATGAGGCGAAGCAAGAAGAGGAGAAGAGTGTGCAACTGTGCGTATGAACATTTCTAAATGTGTGAGAGTCGGAGACAGCTGGCTGATGGGAGAGCTGCAGGAGGAGAGAATGCAAGCGCTGGCAAAAATGCAAGGAGGGGGTTCAGGATGGAAGGAAGGAAGGGGAGGAAAAGGTTTTACTGAGGTCGACTGTCCAGTGTGTCTTTGTCATGTGCTACGCGACCCTGTTGCCTGCACTCGTGCATCCACCTGTGTCGTCTGGTTTGTGTGTCAGTGAGTGGCAGCGGTTGTGTTTGGGTATCGTGGCAGCACATATCCCACCGCAGCAGTGAAACCATGCTCACGTGTCTTGTGTGCTCTTCTGCATTATAAATACAAAACAATAAAAACGACAGAAATCATAGTAGCAGTTTCCCTCACTCCTTTTCCCACCGAGTCTCTCTTCCTTTGTCGTCTTTCCTCCCGTTCTCCGTTCCTCTCACTGGGAACTGGCTCTCTCCAGCACACGCAGGTCATAGTTCTTTTTGGCCGCCCTCAGTTTGAACAGGCTGGCCCCACTGTTGTTAAGTTTGAAGGAAGCACTCTGGGCGGCCATGGTGCTGGGGAACACTGCCACCACTGTGTAGAGGTGCGCCGGGTCGTGGCTGTCGCCCTTCATTCCCATGCCGGTCCCAGAGGGCCCCGCTCCGGGACCGGAGCCGCAGCCCCCCGCCCGGCCTCCCTGGGGATCCTTCAGCCACTGGATCTTGGCACCGCACAGAGACAGCTGGTTAAAGAGTTTTTCAGCCTCAAGGCGCGAAATCCCTTCTGGCAGGTCTGTGACCTCGAGTACTCGACTCACCACTGAAGAAAGTCAGACAGCAAAAGACAAAGGTGTTAGGCCGGCTGGACTTCACTGCATCTTCAGACCTACAGTTTCTCTGTTGCTTTAGACGGATCTGCTCATCTGAGGTTGACTACACACATGAAGAGTCGCAACAACTTCCTCTGGCTCAGGAAGTGCAATAAGTGGATGAATTTGACCTAACAAATTTAGTTATTTTTATAATTTATTGGGGGGGGTGTAACGATTCATTGAATTGTTTTTAGTTAATGATACTTCGTAATTTTATGTCAGTTCATTTTGAAGGATTCGATTGGCTTACCTAAAATCAGTCTTTAGCCAAAATTTCAACCAGTTTGACTCATAAATACCTGGTAATGGAATGGTATTTTCCAAATATCAATTTATCTTATTTTGAAACAATTTTTAAAAATGGTTTAGTACATCAATTTGATTCGATTAACAGCCCGTCTTAGATCAATCTAGTTGATTCACTGATTAATCAATTATTTGTTACACCCCAATGTTTTATATTTAAATGTATTTATTTCAACCCTGACTATGTATATTATGTAAACAGCAGCAGAGCATCACCATTTTTCTTCAATTACAATTCTCATTTTGCAACAATGACAATAAATGGATTTCTGATTTTTGAATTAGCCTGAGACAGAGTAGACGATAAATATCAGCAAACTTACAGTAGTGTACTTTTCAGAGTATAAGGGTGTATTCAGACTGGACACATTTGATCCACTTAAAGTGAACCAGAGTTTGTTTCCCACAATAATCTGGAACAAAGTTACAGTCTAAATACTCGCAAGTGAACTCTGGTCTTTTTAAACATGAAAAAGACATAATCTGATGTGACTCATCTCAGAGTTACAAACTTTCTGAGCAGCTCTGCAGAATATTGATGACCACACAATTATGTAAAGCAGTCGTATTATCAGCATAGCTCTAAAACTTTTTTTTTTTTTTTTTTT
>NC_050516.1:26034184-26043949 GCF_002922805.2 Oryzias melastigma
GATGCAGATTTAAGTGTTTGTTTTTTCCCTCGAGCTCCGTGTTTCATTACTCCTTGACCCTAAAAGAAAGAAGAAGAAATAAACACTTTTTTTTTGTGGTTTGACAATAGCATGCAGTAACACTGATCAACACTAGGTGGGGGTATAAGCAATCGGTGGGAGAAATATATTTTGAGTGCAAGACAATCCAAACATCAACATAAATGTGACTGAGATGGAGCCCAACAGATCAAACTATTTTTAATTTTTTTGGTACTTTATCACAGAAAGACAAAAGCATAAGTCACCTCTGCAGTCTATTATCATTATCAATTTAACAAATATGAAAAAAAGGTTGAATATCATTTGTCAATAAAGCAGAATCATGGCTAAGATTTTTATTTTGAAAGAAGAAAACAAGAACATCAAGAAGACTGAGTGAAGGTTTAGGATGACAGTCGACTGACCTGATGGGAACTGTAGGAGGACTGGCCATGCATGAGTGGTGGAGGACACAAACTGTACTGGAGGGGCTGCCCTAACAGAGAATAGCGACCATCACCTGGACAACAAGACCACACTTTAAATGAAAACTGAATACATTTACTTCACAATAGTTTCTGAACTATTTCGTACCCAAAAAGACATTTCTAAAAAAAGAGCTCCACTCCTCAACCAGCGGTCACGTTTGTGTTTATGTGTGATCCTCCAACTGTTAGACTGCTGAAGATCCACAGGACATTTTGTCCGTGAACTTTACCTGCTGCTGTTCAGGTTTCAACAGCTGGAATTCAACCCTGGTGTGCATTTTTTCAGCTTAGTGTCCCCGTAAGTCAAAGTTCTGATGTGTTTTTCTGTTTGTTAGTGTGAATGTAGGCCACACAAAGGAGTGAGGTAAGGTCGTGTGAGATTATGAGAGGCTGTACAAGCTGGTTTGGTGCCCGTCGTGTGCTCTGGGGAATCGATTTTTTAATCTTATTCAGGGCCAGCACTTACCTGGTAAGGTTAAACGGGTTGCTATGGAAATAGGCGAAAGAGCGTGAGCATAGGAGGGGTTATAGAAGCCTCCTTAAAAAGTGGAAAAGGCCTATTTTGGATATTAATTTAATGTTCTATAGCACTTTATTTTAGATCCCTGTTTGGATTATAGCCTGTAGAATATTAGAAACAACAACAAACAAGCTTTGTTCAATGTTTTAGGCACATTTACATAACCTGAAATGAATAATAATCACCTCTTAAATATCAAATTGTCGTATTATAATCTCTCAAAACATTTACTGATGTTATTAAGAGAGAAAATAAATAATAACCATGTGACTCGTTACAGCAAAAAAACACACAGGAGATTATTTATTCAAAACCTTTAAAATTAGAAAAAATATTAGTAAGCAATATTTGTCTTATTTTGTTTATCAATGACAATACATCTGCATGTAGTCAGCTGAGCTGATGTTGTAATCTATTCAGACAGAAATTTGCTGAGTTTTCTCGGCTTTTCAGTCATATTTTGTCTGCAGGTGAATCCGGAGGTAAAGATGTGGATCGTTAACCTTGAGCGGGTCCTCCAGGTCGCTGGAACTGGGAAATGAGGGGTAAAGGTGCCAGGCCTGGACATATGCTGCTGACGCTTCCGGAGGGGGACGGGGTGGGAGACTGAGTGGGGGAGGCCAAAGGACTCGTCATCTGAGTAGAGGCCTAAAAACATATAATTAAAAAAAAATGAAGCAATGAAAGGAATAACAGCAAACCAAAGTAAAAAAAAAATCATTTTTGATTCTGTCGGTTTTCACGTTTGTGTTCACCTGTGGAGTGTTGTCAGGTTTATAGAGCTCCCCCGGCTTGCTGGGCCTCTGCTCTATACTGTAGTACTTGCATGGGTTCCACTGGACCAGAGGAGGATTCTGGGAAGGCTGGGGTCCGTTGGGGACACTCAGCTGCATGACCATCACCCCAGGTCCAGGAGCGGGCACTCCTGAGGGAGCACAGGAAGCTAGTGAAACATATGGATAAACAGATGGATGTCTTTAGAACTCAGAACTCCGCTGACATGCCAGATATGTTCAAACTATTAGAAAAAAAAAGTGATTTTTAATATTTTAGCATTTAAATTATTTCACATGTATAAGTTGAAATCTGGTCATTTTTATGTAATGCTATTTTTATCTGTTTTAGGTAGATTTTACAGAAGCTCAACAATTTTGTCTACGTACATAAGTGTGGGAGACATTTAAATGAGGGAAAACCTCAACAAAAATACCCTCTACAGAACCTAAAGACAGCCTGTAATACACACCACCCTGACCACTGGCTTCGTGGGTCAGTTTAACCATCTGCTGCGCATGCTAGCATAACAGCTTGAGCTTTCAAATGTAAGGAGATTAACTACATTTGCTGCCCAAAAAATGCAGATGATTTGCCGGCAATGTTTAATAAAGATCGAGAATCTCACTTTAAAGGTATAAATAATGAATAAACTGCATGTGGATTATATCTGTTAAGTCTCCAACCCTTAAGATTAAAAGGCACACCTGAGTTTCTCTTTTTTTGTCTGTCTCAAGGTCAACAAAACCACAAAAGCATTTCCTTTAAACATTGACTCAGAACTACAACAGGAGCCGCACCACCTTCTGAACGAGTGTTCCACGTCATTTCTTCAAACAGCACCTGTTTACAACTTTACATCATGACATAAACCCCACGTATCTCTGACTTTTTACCTGGATACCTTTCACCTACTTTATGACAACACTTTCATTGTTTCTGTGACCTCAGAGAATTAGTGAGATCTGAGCGCACATCTTTAGACCCATTTTATTGTGAATATTTAAAGTAAAATTAGGATTAGTTCAATCCTTGATTTTGATGCTAAATCTTACCAGAATATTGCTGTTGCAGTGGTTGGGGGTTGCAGGGAGACGGTGACTGTGTCATCTGATACTGCTCAGAGCTCGGAGGCTGCAAGTAACTTACTGACGGGCTGCAGGACAAAGGAAAAAAAAAATGTCACACTGAATGTTCACTTCATAAAGCTGAGGATCTCCTCACACGCACCTTGTGCTGTTCTGCTGTGTGGGTGTGATAACACTGTAGTAGACGGGCATGGGTCCCTGGACAGACTGACTCACTGGTACCATGACCTGCTGCTGGTACTGCGGCTGCACCACCTGTTGGTTTTCATTTGCCACTGGAACCTGGCGCAGGGATGGAGAAAATGATGAAGAGCTTAAATGAACGGGTCTCTAGAGTTAAATTGACCCGAGTCATTCCATGGACCTCACAAACATGGCATTAAAAGCTTTCATCAAAACATCAGCCTTGTGGAAACGCAATAACCAAACGGAAATAGGCCAGAATAATGAGCTATAGTTATATAATGTAATTATATAATGAGCAGTTGAGTGTGTTGTATTTACATTAAGGATTTGTGTGCATAATTGGCTGATCTGCACCAGTAAACACCATTGACAGACTGAATGTCGTAGTTCTGCAAGTTGTACAAATGATTTTGAGTTGACCGACATCTGTCTTTTTCTGTTATGCTTCAGTGAGGAACACTATTTGAGGTACTAATGACCCAAAGTATTGAACGACACTGATTTTACAGAAGCTTTTGTCACTTCTTTGATTGTAGGATGTTAGCTTGTTGTGTTATAAGAACACCAAAGACTACACTTTTACTTCTGGTCTATTTTCTGTAAAATGTGAGCTAAAATATCCCTCTTTGTCAGTTTTGTGCAACTTTTAAAAATAACTAAAAACATTTAACCAAAAACAATGTTCAAATTGTATTAAAACAGAGATTTTACTACTATATTATTCAAATTCAACATTATTGTTGTCCTTTTTAAAATTATATTCAGTTTCAACCAGAACCCTGTCAACAAAATGCAAAAGCTAATATTTTAGTGAAACTTTGTCTATATATTTACATATATAATGTCAGAAAAGACTGAATACCTGATATGATGGCATCTGTGGGTACTGAACCATTATGCTTTGCATTTGTCCTCCCATGCCTGCCCTTTGAGAATTGAGCAGGCCAGGGTTTGAAGCCTGCTGGACTCCCATCATGCCTTGGTAGCTTGGTTGCTGGCTGGGGATCATGGTCTGGAGACCTGATGACAAAATTGGAACCACTTTTAGTCTCTGCACAGAGTGCTAACCACTTTGCTTAAGACAGAAGAGAAGCATATTTGTGTGGCAGCTTTCATACATAAAGATTATTTGTTTTTAATTAGAACAATCTGAGTCCATAAGGAAATTGTTCTCGTTAGTTATGACTACAAGTTTTTTTTGTTTTTAAAACTGTAGGAAATTACAATTTCACACGTGTTATGTACCGATAGTTTAAAAATGTTCAACTTGCAAAACATAGAAGCTTGTGATTAAATACAAGGTTGTGTTGAAGCTCAAAAACAATGTCTGCTGTTAAGGCTCCGTTATAATATGGAGCACAAATATTTTCTATCACTGAATAAACAGTCGGGCCTTCCAAAGTTATAAATCAAGGAGACTAAAGGCTCAAACTGGCGCCAGCCGGTGCTTTCCATTTAAAGTGCTCAAGTCCACATTTGCTTGACCACTTTTACTTAACTGGAAAATGCAGGGAAAAGGTCTCAGTTCAACCTTTGACTGACTTTCAAAGACTGTTTAGGTAGGTAACGGTGCCAGGGTAACATCATGTGAGGGTCTGGATGCGGGGTTTCACAGAAGAGCATTGCGTGGACAAGACAAACACACGTGTAGACTTTACCCATCACTGGTTTAAGTCATGTCACTGTTTGATAAAGATTCTACCAAGAATTTGTATGTCCAAGATAAAATGCTAAATATAGTTGCTGGATCCAAAAACACATTTTTGAGAAACGAAGTTCCTTGAATTTTGTGTGTGAGCACACGTATGTACAAGTGTGTGTCCCTGAATTAAAAAGAAATAAATCAATCAGATGTTCAAGGAATCTAAATGAACAAAGTGTGTTCTTTAAGCAGTCCATTATAAAAATACAAGGTGTATATTACAATTTTAACCTCAGTCCTACATTTTAATGTATGGGAGTTTATACATTTTTAAATTTGATCGACATATTTAATAATCTACAAAAGTACATTTGCTAGCTTTTTTCTGGGGTTTCTTAGATTGCACAATTAATGTTTTCATACAAAAAAGTGCAATTTTTTTGTTTTGCAGCACATGAACATAAAACTGTACTGACCTGACTGCTGGGTGGGCTGAGGCATGGGCTGTGTGCGCTGTTGAGGGTACGACACCTGGTGGGACACAGGCTGGGACACGCGGTACTGCTGACCTGTGCTGGGAAACTGGCCTGGAGGGTAGTAGGACACCTGTATCTGAGGAAAACAACATTGATGGTCGGTCATCATTGGAAACATAACAGGTGAAATGTCATCATTCAGTCGCACTGGATTCAGTCTTAAAGAACATCTTTAAATTTTTATGGCTGATCCCATTTTTTTTTTTTGGAAGGCATCCATGCCTGGCGTTAGGGGATGGTTGCACTAAGAATTTGGTTCAGGTTTTACCCAGAATACCCTTCATGACCCAAAATGAGCATGATGACCTCAGGATCAAACTCATGACCTGCTGGCGATGAACACAGTGTATGCCCAACTGTGCCTCTGATTGGGGTGTGGTGGTGGGTTCTATTTTTAAGTTACAAGAAACAAACATTCTAGTTTCAATAAATATTTCATGTTTTGTATTCCTGGTATCCATTTGAAATGCATTTCCTGTTAGGATTTTTTTTTTTAATCAATATTAAGACCCAACATGTATGTAGGGATTAACCTTAACCAGTGAGACCTCCTAGTTTAAATACGACATCAAAGATGTTAACTAGCAGTAAAGGTTAACTTGTTTCAAACTGAAAAACCTAAACTACAATCTTTTTATAGGAAGGCAGATTTTAAAACAAGTTGTTGTATCATAATAAATATTGTACTGCATTTTGTCTGCTCAAACAGATCAAGGTTTATCCTTTAACATCAGAATTTACTCACAAAAAAAAATGTTAAAATCAAAATGTGAACTTGTAAATCCTAAATCAAGCTGATTTTGTGTGGTAGCATTGATACCCAGTCCTATCATTGACTTAATTATTCTTTCCAAATCATTAACTAATTACCTATTCTTTATTTAAGAATGGCACACCGCTATCGTTTAGTCTCTATCATGGTCATATCCATATTTTCTACTTTAATCTGTTATTCCAACAACTCCTGCTGAAAATATCCAACAATTCAATGATTTCTGCAGCTTTTCTACATTGGCATCAACATTAAAGATGTTTTAACCGTGAATTTGCTGCTTTTTCTAAGACAATAAACAACAAAACAATATACGTTTCACTGGATTTAAGGAAAAGTCATTAATATCTCAAAAAGAAGGTGTTACATTATCAGGCTGATGGTTGCAGAAGTATGTGTTCGACAGCACCGTCTACACGGTTCAGTACCGCTGTGTGTATAACAGTAGAGGAAACTGCTTACACAACCGGGCTAAAAGTAGCAAACTGGGAATCTGAAGAAGACGTTAGACAGACAGCATGGAGGAAGCTGAATGTTAGAAAGATCGATAGTTCCTGCATCCACCTTTATCTGAAAGTCTGTCCACTAACAGTTATTCCAGAGGCTGCTACAGTGATTCAAATACTTTAAACAATTAACATTCTAAAATACAGCTCCATTTCCTATCTAATAACGTAAACTCAAGCAGGAATATGAAGATCTAAAGGTAGGAACAGCACTCTATGTGCATTATGTTTGCTCCAGGGGGCAGCAGAGGATGCTTTTCTTTAGACAGAAAAGCTTCTGCTTCTTCTTGTATGACTAGTGATTATTTATACAGCATTCTATGTAGAAACAAGTCAAAACCACACAGATTTTTTGCATTCCACTTTTTTAACTGCTGTTTTACAGCTGTTCACACAATCTCAGAACATTCACACACTTCCCCCGCAGGTCAGCAGCACCTGAGGACACACACAAAGAACAAAGAGGCAACAACCGATCTGTAACGCAACTGCACAGTATGAGGGGGGGGGGGTTGTGTCAGGAAGGGCATCCGGCATAAAACTCTCTGCCAAAAGCACCTGAGAGAATCAGTGAAAGCTGGTTCGCTGTGGCGACCCCTGACAAGTCAAAAGGTGAACAACAAATTTAAAAGAGTAACACTTCTTCTATAATGGCAACCAGTCAAGTCTCAGACTGAACAGCTGCTTCTACTGAATTCATATGAATATGTTCCTCATAAATCTAATGAAAAAAGCTGATGAAAAAACTCAAAGCTTTAATGTTTAAATGCACCTGTATTTAAATTTAACCATGCATTATTTTTCCTATCACATGTACTTGATTGTCTTTATTAACAATCACCTAAAAAAAGGATTTTTAAAACTTTTTTTGGATTCTACAAGGTTCTCCTAGTTTGCAACATCTGGACTGACATATAAGCTGTTCTAAGTCAAAGGAAAAGACAGCTTCAGCTCCATTTGAATTGTTTACAAAGACTAATTACACACTATAACTGGGCAGAGCGACATAGTTTATCTGACGTCTAAAGGCTTCTGAATCATTTTAACATCTCACAAGCAGGTATAAAGTTCTGATATTGCAAAAGAACACCAATGAGGAATAAGGAGGAAACAGAGACACAACAGACTAAATGTATTAATAGAAAAAGTCAAGAATTATTCACCTGCTGAGGCGGAGGCGGCTGCATGTAACCTTGTGGGGGCGGAGCTTGCAGGACAGGCTGGGATGGAGGAGGAGGTGGCGGTGGAGGATGGGTGTGTCCGGTAGCAGGCTGATAGCCGGTTGGAGGTGGCATTGGCTGGCCAGTGGTAGCCATGATGTATCCCGTCTGTGGAGGGGGGTGCTGGGATAGAACAGTGGGAGGAGCCTGATACATGGGGGGTGGCTCAGGATTCTCAGTTGATCCTTGCCTACTGAGGGTCATCTGGGTGAACTGAGAGGCGAGTTCTTCACCCTAGAAAGGGATGAAGACGGCATTCTTATCTGTTGTAAATGTGTGGCCTTTTGTGAAAGCAGAGCTGCACTGTGTAGTGTCAGCAGCTAATTCATCAACTCATTCACTGTATATGAGAACTGGACTGAGTGACCCCGCCCCGCCTCGCATTCCAAATAGGAAATACCTGCTGGTTCCAAGAAGCCAAAATCCTACAGACTTCTATTGTGAAATAAACAAATATTACGAAGTCAACCTACTTCTCAGAATTACCACTCTTGCTATTTTACCTTTTTTTCTTTTAGCACACTCTTGCTAATCCTAATTTTATTTTCACAACTTTTTTTAGTCCAACTTATTCAAGTTATTAACTGATCAATCATATGTCTCAATAAAAGTATGTGGTTTTGTGTCAAACATTCCAAACGTTAGTCAGATTCTACTGACCCTGCTTTAAAGCTCACTCCTGATTGGCGAGAGTGGTTGCCATAGAAACGTTAATTTATACCGACTCTGTATACTTTCTGACAATGTCTGGCTCTAACATGGCGGTGTCCATATTGCAAAACAATGGCAACTGAAATGACTTCATTCTGTTAGAAGAAAGCCATTTTCTGTGGGTGATGTCATACTCACTTGGTGCAGTTCTCATATACAGTCAATACCTCAACTACAATCTGAGCAAAAGCTGTTCAAATCATGCAATGGTAGAAAGTTGAGATTCAAAAAATGTCTATACAAGCAATAATAAACAAAATCTAGTTAGTTTTAAGGAAAAGTGACACAAAAGGAAAATTAACCAAAAATTCAAAGTTCAAGGATAAACTGAACTTTTTAAGTAAACATTTTAAAGTTTCTTATTTGCAATGCAGTCTAATCTAGTCGCATACACTCTAAAAAGAAGCCTACTAGTCAGCTTTTTCATAGCATCTAGTAAAAATCAATGCTTATTATAATTTCAAAGTTACAATATACACTCTGAAGTGAAGTGTTTCAATTCTCATTAAGAACTTATCAATCTAGTCAACTTTGTACATGCATACAATAATAATACATATAGAGTTTGAGAGAAAGTCGTACAGGTTGAAGCTGTGAAGAACCTTTTAGAATGCAAGTACTTATCTCAAACCAATAAGTCTATATTTAAAGTAGATTATCAGAGAAGTGTGAACGAGTCACGTTTGATGTTGTCCACCACTGATTCAAGAACAAGACATGAAGCTTTAAGAGGTGTCAGTACCATTGTGTACTGCTGGGGAGGAGAAAGTGGCAGGAGAACCTGGGGGCAGGAAGGGCTGGAGTAGGAGACAGGCTGAGAGGGCTGCAGAGACGCCACCGGCTATACACACCAGAAAGAGGAGGAAGTACAGCAGAGCCGAAAGAGTGAAGGAGTGTGATGACAAGCAAGAGGGAAGATGAAAAAACAGAAGAAAAAAATATTTTGAAAATAGGGAAATGATGGATAGAAGACAATGAAAAAAGTTTTTAGTGAGTAGATGGGTCAGAAATGGAGATTAGATGCTATTTAACCACACAGTGAAAATTATAATTTTTCTTTATTAAACCGATTAAGGAAAGAAAACAAATGTATTTATTTTTTTACTTTTCTTATTAATATGCTTTTAGTGAAATTTAAGTTTTTTTCCCAAAATAGCTGCCCAGTTCAAGTTTTTTTCAAATACAATAGTTTATTTTCATACATTTTAATAATTCATTTTGAAGTTTTATGATATTTAGATTCATCATACAGACTGATGTATTTCAAGTGTCTATTTCCTTTAGATTTTAGGATTGTTAGT
>NC_050516.1:26044009-26052844 GCF_002922805.2 Oryzias melastigma
ATGAACTGATAAAAGTATAAATAAGTGTTCAGATCTCTCCGTTTCATGATATGAAGGCCATTCGTTGTTGGAGCAGATAGAATGTCTGTTGATTTCTTTAGTCCAAGAGTGTCTTCAAAGAATATGATAGTTAAAACTCATGTTCAGGAAACATCTGCTGTTTGGTGGCATTCAACTTTAGTAGCAGTCCACGTCTTGTAAATCTCTAACAAATTCAAACAAAAGCTTTTTTAACTCTCTAAAACAGAGGTTATAATCAGTGTTTGTGCATTATGCATCTTTTTCAATATCAATATGCATTCAGCTCTTTATTGAAACAGCACTCTGTGCACAGCCAGCTTATTTGGCAATGACCGCTATCTTGTGTCAACCTCCTTGTACAGTGTATTAATGACCGTCTTTAGGACGACTGTCAACTTTGAAGTCTTTCACCAACTGTTAGGTAGATATTGCCATTTAAAGTCCCACTCTGTTCTTTTGATCTACTGGCATTATAAAATCACTCCCAGCGGTCTTTCAATTATTATGCCGTTTTTAGCCATAATCAAAGAACCTGTCGTTTTTTTAAGACATTTCTTCTGCACCGTGGTAGGAGTTCATTAGAAATTTATCTCTGAGTTGAAGCTGAGAGTGTTGGCGCGAAAGTAACCCTATACTGATATCCCAGCATGCCTTTGTTTACACTCTCTCCCACTGGCTTACAGACCCTAACAACGCCAAGCTAACATTAGCTAAGCAAAAAATATCTAGCAATATTGGGCACTATTTTAAGAAAAATGCTACAAGAACATGTTAAAAAAAAAATTTTTTTTCTTTTATATGATACTTTAATTTTATGAGTCATTAAGTTGGATTTTTGTTAGCAGAAATAAAAATAACTTAATTGCTAAGGATGAAAATAAAAAAGTGAAATATATCAGTCTGTATTTAAAAAATCCAGGATTTTATTAACATTTTGAACCAAATTCTAGAAATAAACAACATTGTAACGTATTTTATTTTAATTTTTTAAACGACATGGAGTATTAGGTTGTTTTTTTACCTGAGCGATCATGTGATTACCAATGGGGTGCTGCTGGGGAGTGGGGAGCAGGGCAGTCTGTGGTGGAGCCTGAGGCTGTGTTTGCTGTGGCTGTTGAGCTGGACAGGGGAGCAGGCTACGGCTTGGCTGTGACACTGAAGCTGAAGGACACAAATCAGGACTGACCAGAGGAAGGCCTAGAAATGCAAAAGACGACAAAAACACAAACAATGCTCGATTATGTCGTCCATAAAACTGTTAATGAAATCAAAAGCCTTTGATTCTCCGGCTCCTTTCTGTATGTTTTTTGGCACGTAAAAACCCAATCACACTTTCAATCATTTCAGCAATCTTGTTATCAAAACGTTCAGCTTGTCAGGAAATTACTGCTTGTATATTTGGTATTCATAAACTTTATAGTCTCTGAAATATTGAGCTAAATATGCCCCCTAGACATGAATGAAAAAAGTCTTCAAATTTGTAAATTTTAAGTAGATTAGCAACAAACCCTTCAAATATATTCATGGGCTATGTTTTAATCATTTATAGTAATTTTCAAAAGAATTGGAGTTTAGCAAATATTTTAGCAACATGCTGATGTTTTTGGCTAGTTTGTTATGAATGGGATTTTTTAGGCTACTTTAGAGTTTAGCTTCTATTTTAGGAACAGGCTAACATCTTTGACTCATTTAGTTCACTAAGGAATTTTTGGAGTTTAGCTAGTACGAGCAATGAGCTAGCTTCTTTGGCTAATTTGGCATCTACTAAGGTTTTTTGGGCTAATTTGGAGTTTAGCTTGTGTTTAAGCAACATACTAAATATTTTTGGAAAATTGGCATGAATTAGGGATTTTTAAGCAATTTTACTACACATTTTTCAGAAATTTAGGTCAACTTCAGCGCTCTTACATAGTTCTTTAACATAATTTCGCGTCTTTTAGCAAATTTAACATTTTGCAAATAGCTTTTGCATTTCCAGAAAATCACTTCAGCAATTAAAGTAAATTGCGTCAACATTTTCAGCATCTTCAGCGACTACTTTCAGCAAAAAGCATTCACACTATCAATGTTGCAGGTAATGCAACTTGTCTAATTACATTTACATTTCATCAGTTTATGAACTAGGATTGTAAAATGTTTTGTTGTCAAATTATAAACTTGGAAGTATAAATCAAGCAGAATCTCTTAACTTTGACATCAGTACACTGAATCATATGGGTTCTGCTCACCATTCACTTAAACTTACCATTTATTTTTAAATAAGAATTCCATGATAGTATTGTCAAACGAGAAAAAAATGAGAAAATTGTATTTCTAAAGTCTTTACCAGAGCGAGACCCTTTGCAGCTTCCCTGTGATCCTTTGCTGCTACCAAGGCTATCTCCTCTGGTGAGGATGGAGATGCCAGAGAAGCTGCTGGCCTTGGTGACAGGTGGCCGAAGCGTGCGGTTGGAACTGTCCGAGTCCGTGCTGCTCCAGGGTCGTGGCTCCAGGCACTTCATGTCACTATCTGTACTGCTTTGACGACTGCTAGAAGCCCGGCTCGAGCTCTCGCGATTCCCTCTGAGAAACAAGACGCAGCATGCAAAGAACAACAAATTACTCACAAGAATAAGTATGGCTTTAGGGGGGAAAAGTGGGGGATAAAGCTGTGAAATAACATTTAAGTTAAGAGGAGCAAAGAAAGATATAAAACATTCTCAAAGAGAAGTTGAAATTGACAGATATGTAGGTCTAGACATAAACTATAATGGAGAGAAAAGAAAGAAATGGAGTTCCCATTTGACAAACTAGAGGTAGTGCATTCAACAAAGATGCAGACCGATTGGTTTAGTTTAGCTACAATACATAGCAAGCAACATACAAAACAGATCCATTTCCTGCTGTAAATATACAATCACGCATACGGACCCATCAAACGAGGGGAAAAAGGCATGCGGGGGAAGATATTCCACACAACATCCTTCAGTTACAGAAGAGAAGACATTTCTGTGGGTTCTTGTGGCACACAAACATTACAACTGTTGATCCATTTAACAAAAACAAATCAAACAGTTCTTGCAGATGGGTCTAACTTTTCTTTGAAAAACAAGATAAAGATCATGCAATTACAGATAAAACATTTAAACTAAATATGACACAAATACATTTGTATTCATATCGAGTGTCCATGAACATTCAAATGTCAAAAAGCAAGTTTACATCCAGACTCAAACTTGCATGGTTGATCTATACAATAGAGAATTGCTAATTATTTTACCTAAAACATAGTCAGGGTTAAAAAAATCCATCTCATGATAAAAAAGTACTTTTAGAAAATGTAACCATCATCAGTGAATGGTTGGAGTCTGCCATTGGTGTGTCAAATTTAAGAATGATTATCATTGTGGTCAAAAACTCATTTAAAGAACAAATGAAACTTAAATTAAAGTCCTACAGTATGATTAAACCAAATAAATTAAAGAGTAAATGTATCATAAAAATATGCTTATTTTCTCTCCAAGTTAAAAGATAATGACATAACAGTAAAACATGTGACATATTTTGGGAATCCACATATAAATATTAGAATATTGGTATTAAAAATCAAGTATAAGTGAGTAGTTTTTAATGCCGTAAACATTTCAGAGACCATAATTAATGCAAGACCTATTTTAAAGCTCTTCTGTTGGGCTCGTCTAAACAAACAGTGGATGTGACGGCATCCTCTGAGAAGGTGTGAACATACGTGTTCACTGAACTATGCAGATAAATACGACAAGAAGATGAGCAGAAAAACAAACAGGAAGAGGACGGATCCAAATGTTGATCACTTAGATGTAATCTCTGCTGTTTCAACACCAAAATACAACCAGAAACAAAGAAGATTGATTGTATTCGAGTGTGTTTGACTAATAAGCCATATGTGCATCAACTTGCCAATGTTCATAATGGTTCAACAAAGTTTTGGCGAGTCTAAATGTACGTTTAACAGAGATGATCCAATAAAAATCTCACATTTAGATTTGATTTAAAATTTTCTAAAATATGTTTCATTGAAGTGCCTTGAACATTTTGACTACAATATGCTGATCTTCTTCCTTTGTTTTTCCCAAACAACAAAAACCAAAATGAGACAACACATTTATGGTTTTTTTTGTCTTTTTCTTTCTTATGTCACACATACTGTATGTAGGGCATACAAACATATATTTTTAGTAGAAATAACCATTCAGAAATAGATTGGACTTCCTTAAAATTTCTTGAAGTCACGCATTAAACTTATATTCTAAACATAATGGTGCATTCACACCGGATACGATTCGTGCGGCAGGGGCGTAGAGTTTCAGAATTAAGTCAATGTACAGACGTGATTTGACGGCGTCGGGTTCAGTGCTGCGTGTCAATCAATCAGGGACTTAGCTTTTGGCATGTGACTTTTTCAGTGATTTGATCAAAGAGTAGAAAAAAAGAATCCAATATGGCCGCTCGTTGCGACGATATTCGTCCCGAACTTCTATCCATTTTCTTAACCCGCTGGGACCGTGGGATTGTCAACATCATCCATGTTTTCCATGACATGTGAATGGAGTCCAGAAACATGTTGGCAGTTGCTCGATGCTCGGGGTGTCAAGCAGTAAATTTGACACGCGTCAAAAGAGAAAGAGTGGGAATCGCATCCGGTGTGAAAGCAGCATAAGTCCGTGTTTTCTCATCTTAACAAAGATTACTCCTTTCTAAATCTAACAGTTGTAATAATTGGTCAGTAATATATCACTTGTAACTAAAAAACAAAAGTGGATTTAAAAAATACTCCCTCACACAGGGTACTGATAAATCATTTTAGAAACAAAAAGGATAAGCCAAGAACTAAAACATAGAAAAGTGATTGAATTATTGATAGTCTTGGAAAATGTTTTGCATGAAGGCAGCTGACATGTTAAAAAATGACTGTTATTGCCAGATGACAGGAGCAAAAGCATTTTCTTCATGTTTGAAAGATAGTTTAAAAAAAATGGTGGTGGAGACATGCACACAGCAGCGTTAAGGACGCAGTGACTTGAAACTTACAGACTGCAGGGGTCCAAAGAAATGCTTCTAGAACAGTTAGTGTGAGAGGATGTCATGCTGGTCTGGGTAAAGCCTTTAGGATCAAACTTATCGCACTTATGCACCCGTTTTAAAATGTCCTCGACGGAAGATCGGCTAAATGTTCAAGTCTGTGTCACCATCATGTGAAAAAGTTGGAGAAAAACCTGACATTTTTTGGATATTATGGCCTTACAATGCAACTGATGATTTAATTCATGTGAATTTAAAAACTACAGGATTGCAATTGAAATCTGATTTAAAAAAAAAGACCTGTCAAATTTAGAAATGTATTATGCATTATGTGCATTTCATTAAGACATCCTTTAAATAATATTAAAGCCGGGAATCAATTAAAAAAGTTAAATTAATCGCAAACCTGGAAAATATGATTCCAGATTAATCGTGATTTTTTTGTATTTTTAGTTACAGTATTTGAAAGCCACTCATTATCTGCAAATAATCAGATAAAGAAATCACAGCAAAATTGTACATTTAGAATGTTTATTTTGAACCCTTTGGAACCTTAGATCATTTTTCTTTTAATTTGTTTTTCTCATAAATTTTCCTTATTGTGTTTGTGAAAAATAGTAAAAAGTTTTTGGGAGAAGTTTGATCCAGCTGGATTTTAGGTGAGCTCGGCTGGAATCTGCTCTCAGGTGGGGGCGTGTCTGTCAACTCTGAACTGCTCACCTCTTGTAACAGTGGCGGGCGGGACTTTCGCGGTGAACTGCGGAGTATCCACGATTTTTAGACAACATCGGGGATCGTTATTGTAGAGAAATTAATGTTGGTCCCCATCCCAAAATAAAATAATGATCAGTGTCCTTGTTGTTAGATTTCTAATTGCACACAGTTCCGTTTGGCTCCGCCCACCACAGCGGATCTTTCGCTCTGCACTATAGCTGTCAGATCGACAGTCATTTTGCGGCTAATTTATTAAAATAAAAGATCGCTTTTGTCCAAAAACTACAAATAAATGCTGTATAATCGCTTTAATTTAATCAAACCTCAATCACAGAATATAAAAAAAGTTTACATTTATTTTAGACCGAGTTTTATTACACTGATCTCACAGCTGCATGGCAGGACGCCTGGGGGTGTTAATAAATATTAACGCGTTAATTCTGTTTCAATTGATCACGTGTGTTAGCTTTCACAGCCCTAAACAATGTATAATCTATTATCATGATAATTAATTCCACCACAACTAGGTAGGTTACTGTGGATTTGATGCAGTTGTTTCATATAAAAATGTAGTTAAATATGGATGGGTGGAGGGTAAGTAGGTCAATCAATTACCAGTGAAACCATGAAGCAGCCATGCATGGGCTATTGGAAGCCCCACGGTGCAGTGCTGTAGTAGCCATTTATCAGCCGACTATGCCAAGCAAAGAAATCCATCACAAGTCACCACTATCATCACCAAATCATTTTCAAAAAATGAGCATGGCAACACATGGGTCAGTCAGCAGCACCCCAATACCTAAAGATCTGCCTCCTCTTTTGAGAGGTAGAGCTGTAGCCTTCAGTGGAAAGCCTGTTGAGGTTAACATTAGGAGAAAATGTTCAGGTTACAGGTTTAGAAGGGAGAAAAGAGGGTTTAAAAAAGGATAAAAAGTTGTAGGGTGGGATTTTTACAAAAGGTGTGTCCTGAACAGAGTATCTTTGCTAAGAAAAAAAAAAAACTTATTTGACTCTTAGCAAACGGTGAGACTGAAAGAAACTAGAGTTATGTGGGTGCATCATAAAAGGTGATGTTCAGACACTTTAGAAATGAAAGTTAATTATTAAAACAGTAAAATGTGACTATGATCAAATAATGTAAAGCAACACCAAATGCTTACATGGCAATAGTAAGTATTTAGTGTACTTTAATTATAATAATCCCTAAATGTATTCATTTAATAACAATTGTTTAATCATCCTTTCTAGTGCCGCATTTTCATCACTGCAGATATTCTCAGTTAAACTGTGTTACTTTCTACCGATTGTTCAAATAAATAGTCCCAGTGGATAATTATCCAGTTAGTTTTTAATTGTGTGAGCAAATTACTTTCTGGGAAAAATAAAAAGTACTACACTGCAATGTAATCCTAACTAAAGACAGATTTTTCTTAAAAAATAAAAGCTTTGATCTAGAAATCATTGGTGCATTTTTCTTCCTCTCTTTATTGCAAATCAAATATCGGCAAAAAAAAAAAAAAAAAATTCTGGATACATTGTATAAAAAAAAGAAAAAAGTTCTGAAACACACTGAATAAAATACAGAAACGATAAAGATATAGAAGGTTTTGTGCACTTAAAAAACCCAAAAGAAGGCATCATCTTACCTGTTGTCATTGATGTATCCATTTTGCGAGGACTGTAAAAAAAAGGAAACCTACACATTATGAAATTAATCATTCTTTTTCCCAATTTTTAAATATTTTAGTTCATGAAATAAAAAACATCCCTAAAAGAGTAAAGAAGTAATTTGTTTGTACAAGATGTCTGAAGCTCATAAAACACTTTACAAAATTGGAGCAATTTTAATCATCTCTGCTAATCTGTGATTAAATAAATACTTGTTACAAACAAGTGATCAATGAAACATTTTCCAATATACGTAAAAATAAAAAATGAAAAGAAAACCCACAGGGGAAATGTAATAACAACTACTTTAAACTTACTTCTCGGGCAAAGATCCGGTCTCGTACCCGTTGATATTCTTCCTCTCGTTCTTCTATGGACTTGCTACGCCGCCCGTCCTGCAGTGGCACACGGATCTAACAATTGCAAAGACAATTACAGTGACAAAAATATACATTATATACAGTAACACATTAGTGGAACAGTACAGTTGGTTTTGAGGTGAAAGATGAGGGTCTCGGAAAGGTGTTTCAGATCTAAAAGCTTCTGCGTGTGTTAATGTTTCCACTGCATTACAGAAAAACAATGAATTAGTGCCACAGCAGCTAATATTTCAACCCATCACACAAACAGACTATTTCACTGTGTATTTGTGCATCTGCATAACACAAGGGCAGAGTATAAATGTGACCATTAATGGTATTGCTGCTGAAAGTTTCTGAAAACTATAAACTTTAAATCAGGATATAAAGGATTTTCACATTTATCTTTCTCAAAAACACCAAAGTGTGTGTAGATGTTGGCTATAAATGTGGAAAAAGGTGAACTATTAAAAACTAAAACAGACTAGAGTGAATCTCCACCTGTCTTTGTATTATTTTAACATAACTTTACATTAAACTACGCAGTGGTGTTTTGGCCTGAATATAAAAACAAAAAAATGTTGGAATGAACTTTTAACAAAAACAAATTTAGAAAAGCAAATTAAAGTTTTAGACCAGTCAAAAATAACAATGTATTTATTGATTTAAAAAAAAGCCAACCTGATTGTCGTCTTTGTCCATACTTGCATCGTCTCTCTTGAGAATGAATTTTTTTTGAAAGTCCATGTTTCTTTCATCCTTGATGTGTTCGGAGAACCTTTGTTCTGGGCTGTTACAAATTTGATAGGAAAAAACAATTTTGAATTTGCTGTACAAAACTAAAAAAAAAACGCTTAAATGAAAAAAGAATAAAACAAATCAACAAACATAAATGTAAAGCAACAGCGATTACACTTTTTACCAAATCAATTTAAAATATTTAATAAATATGCTCAGAAAAAAAATGAAAGCAAAAAGTGCAGTAGTACTGTAGCTCTAAGTTTTGCTGTGTCAGTTCTCCATATTGGTCTAA
>NC_050516.1:26053393-26053570 GCF_002922805.2 Oryzias melastigma
TCAAACGTTTTTGTAAAAGCGCCAATGAGCCGCAAGGGGGCGCTCAAAGAGCCGCATGCGGCTCCGGAGCCGCAGGTTGCCGACCCTCGGTCTAAAGTATTGTGTCTGTAATGCATTGTGGGGCCCGGTGTGAAACAGCTATTGAATACAATGCTAACACTTGCCACACATGTCAGC
>NC_050516.1:26053664-26092892 GCF_002922805.2 Oryzias melastigma
ATTAAATATAGGAGTAACACTCACATTCGCGTATTGCCAGTTTTGTTGATGATGACAGCCTTGCCTGTCTGATCCACATTGTGGTCCATGCCGAAGTAGGCAGCTACACGGTGCAGCAGCATTCGATGATAAGAAGTCATTTGGGGAAACTTTTTATACTGATTACTGTAATAAAACAAAAAAAGACAAACAAGCACGGAAGTGAAAAAAATTGATAAAAAATTTGTTTTTTGTACTTGACTGTTGAATTTTTTTTTTGTGATTTTCAATCATGAGTAATTGCATTTTCGATCTGCATACAAAGCCGTTTCCATAGAGAGAGCTCCTGAGGCTCTTGATCATAAGATGACTGATCGTTCTAAGAATGTCTCTAGACTAGCAATAACTCTTTGGTTACGTGGACAGAAAGTCACAACCTTTAATGTCGTCAACCAAAGCCCACCTCATAGGGAAAACAATATCAACATATTTATCATATTACCTTGGTAAAGTATTAAGAATCAATGCATGTAGTAGGGCTAAATATAAATTACAAGTGAGTGTTATGGAGACTGTGACTTACTTGTCATCATTAATGAACTCCAGGATATCTTGTTCTAGTTTAAGCAGCATCATTCGATCCCTAATGGGACAAACAAGGAAAGAAAGGCATCGACATCACACAGGGTCCAAGTTTATAACTGGAATTTAAAACATAAAAGCTTAAAAGATCACATGCTTTGATTTTTTTATACATAATATCAAACAAGCCTAAAATAAATACAAGATGGATCATTTCTAAAACAATATCACCAGAAATAATATATCTTATAGATGCAAATAAACAGTCAATTAATGGCACTTATTTCTCTAGAAATTATCTTCATTACTCTGCTCTTGTGGTATTTTTTTTACTAAAACACCAACATAAGTTTTAGATGCCAATTTGATACCTGGGATTGTTTTTCAGTGTGTTGACCAAAAACTCATGAACATCGATGCCCGTGGAGTCCGTGTATTCTTGGCTGGAGTCTGCAAAAAAGATGAAAAAGGTCATTCTATTTAATAAACTGAAATAAAAACTCTAGTTTGCATGTGATACTAAAATGCATTGAGATTGTGATATTGACACTGAAATGAAGGAAGAGAGACGTGTTAGAAAAAAATTGAATCTTACGCTTGTGGAGAGCTTCTGGTTTTTAGATGTCTGATCAATTTTCATTAGCAAAATGGAGGTAGTTAACCAATAAGTTAAACAAAAAGTAGTACATTTGGTTGTGTTTTTGTTAGTTACCATAGTCCATACTGTACTTTTTAAAAAATCCAAAAATGAAGATTGGCACATGGTTACAAAGCCTGCAACTTCAGTGTGAATATTGACTTTTCAGAAAGGGCAGCAATTGGGACAAATGCATCTTGTATAGGGAGAAAATGAATGCGATGAGCAAATACTACATAAAGTCTTTAGGAAATAAAAGGATAAACCAAGTTGACTCACCACGCGATAACATCTTCCGGGGAGTCTTATCCTTCTTCTCTTTCTCTTCATTTTCATATTCATCTTTTGATGACTTCTCCTCCTCTTTGTCTGATGGACAGCTAATATGAAGCTGGATGATATCCTATAAAATTACATTTTTTTAAATATCAAAATGTAGGAAATGGATTTTCTCTGTCCAAATTAAAAAAATTTAATAAATAATAAAAATCGCAAACAGTCACTACTTGTATATTACCTAGAATAACAATTAAAAAATGGTTACCGATTCTGGAGGTCCATCGTTGAATGGACCAGAGGACTCTTCACAAACTGCCAGACTTCGTACCAACTTCAGTTTTGCATTAGACTGAAAAGAAATACAAATATGAATCATATGGAATTTACAAAAAATCTTTAATTTATATTCTGGATAATTACACTGAATAATTAAAGATGACCGCTAATATTAAAATAGATGTAGCCACACAGTAAAAGCAGCTGTTCAGTGCCTTGCCCAATGACACTTCCATACATAGAAGGCAGGAGGTTTGAACTAATGATCCTGTGAGTAGACCACAGTCAGTCCACCCTCAGAGCTGCAGTCTTCTACTGTTTAAGACTTTAAGCCAATGATACAAAGAAGGTGGTTCGCTGCTGCTGAGAAGATTAATGTTATAAAAGGTTACCTTGTGTAACCAGCCAGCAAGAAGATTATTTGAAGGAACAGGATGGCGAAGTAACTTAGGTCACTTTACAAAACCAGACAACCTTTTTTTAATTCATACTATCAGTAAATGAATAAACCAATTGATGAATAATGTGCTTACCTTGGCCCTTTTTCTACCATGGCTGTGGTTGGGAGCCCGTTTCTACAAAACATTGTTTAGTATTTTAGCCACAGTATGCAAAACAAAATATGGAAAACATGTAGCCCTAAAATATGCTGCAAGGGATATTTTAGTAAGAAAAGTTTTTAGAGTTGGACTAAACAGCCATAATTTCAACTATGATTGAAATTGAATTTTGCTCAAAAGTCAATATTGGTATAAACCTTGTCCTCTGATAGAAAAAAATACAACTGAAGTAATTTTAAGATTAGAAAGTTTGTCATTTAGTGCAACACCAAAGAGAGATGACAGTTTGGAGAGCTGTTTTTGACACAACATCATTGATGTCGGCACTGATAGCAGCAACCGGCCAAAGTAAAGCAGCCTCTGTTGTCTTATGTTTACTCCTCTCCCTTTCAATGTGTTAAAAGGCAGTTTAAATAATGAAACATGTTAGACCACTAACATGTATATGGGAACGGGACTGAGTGACCCCTCCCCCCAGGTGTTTCAAACAGGAAGTGCCAGCTAGCTCCAAGACGCCAAAATCTCATAGACTAATTGAAAAATCAACAACTATTACTCAGTCATTATACTTGTCAGAAAACCATTCTTGTTTTGCTACCTTTTTTTATTATTATTATTAAATGTTCAAAATGATTAACAGATTCTCTTGAGCCCACTTTCAGAGAAAAGGATGTGACCTTCCAACAACCTCCCTCTTGATTAGTGAGTGGTTGCAATTGAAATTGTGACTCAGACCAACTCAACCCATATCACAAAAAAATGGCGACAGAATTGACTGTTTCTTTGGAGCTGGAAGCAAGCCATTTTCCATGGGTGATGTCACACTAGCTCGGTCCAGTTCTCTTATACAGTCAGTAAATTAGACTTATTCCCCGTCTATGTCGACACTGATAGCCAACCGGATTTACAAATTTTTAAACCTGATTCATGACCACTTTTAAAAGTTCAAACAACTACAAGACACCTAGCGTTGGGGATCCTGTTCTATGCTCGTCTTAGGACAAAAACTTAGAACATTTTTGTTTTTGGAAATTTTGGAAAATTTTTGTTTTAGTAAATAATCAGATTTACTCATAGTAATGTCTTCTTTTAGAATAACACTTCCACTGAAGTGTGAATATATCTATCTCCTCCATGTCTTAGGAACAATTGGCTGAAATAATTATCCCTTATCAAAGCCAAAAAGCCAATTTCAATTGCCAGATTAACCTTAATTTAACTGCAATGCAACAGAATGTTGGCAAATAATCCCATATCTGCCCAATACAAATTATGATTTAAAAGTTTGAAGTATATTCCTTAAAATGTAAATTTATATTACTTCTAAAGTTACTCAAACTTATCTGGTTGCATCATCATACCTGTAAATCTTGCGGGGAGACATCTTCATACTCCAGGCCCTCCCCAGTTCCTTCCTTGGTACCTTGTAGTTGAGGGAAAGTCTTGCCTCGATTGCAGGGCTCAGTAATTGGCCCACTTTCTCCCTCCTGCTGGATGTCTGTTGTCAGACTCACTGACATCTTCGTAGGAGAAAGTGAGTGTTGGAAGGGGGTTGGGTGGGGTACCCAGGAGAGGCTTTAAAAAAAAGAAAGAAAAGCAGAAGATACAAGGGTTACCTCTTACCTTCTACAAAACCATCCATTTAAAAATAAATCTGCATATTTTTGTTGATTAGTGACCAAAATAAAAAGTCAATTAGTAGCCTAACATGCATGCATTTGATAAACATAGCACGAAAAGTAAGGAAATTTGTGATAGATAGTTTATCTCTTTTCTATTACAAAGCTTTCTTGAAAGAAATAATCCGGTTTTGGAAAGCCTGTTTCTTTTAAATGCTACTGCATTCCAGTGTAGTCTCCAATACACCCTGTTGTGTAATGGTGAATATTGTCATCGTGGAGGATAGTTCGACTCCAAACTGTAAAGAAAGGTTTGGGTTGTCGAATGTCATCTGGATGAGTAAGAATGTGTCCCACATCATCACGCTACCGTCACCTAAAGATGTGACAGCAATGACCAAAGCAATTTTGGTGTCATCTTCACACGTTGACTACTGTATGATCCAACTGCCGCAGGCAGAAGCTGGACTGAATGATGAACATCTTTAAACATTCAGCTGCAGTCATGGCAGTCCTGCTGGCACCTCAATGAGACCAGAGATTGGCTGTGTACAGTCTGTTCCATATTGTCTGAGCAAACAGTCTTTGGCCAGTTTTCCTGCACACTTTAAATGCAAATCTGCAGAGGACAACACACAGTATCCAAGTGATGACAGGATGAGAAAACCGTCTGCTCGGAGTGTCATCTTTTTGGGATGCTCACTTCACGGCCTATTTTTGACATTCACAGTTACATGGAGCTTGGCCTTCAGTTTGGAGATGGTGCGAGGGCAAACAAGGCCACGTCTTGGTTTTGAGGGAAACTAACTTGAAACTGGCCTACCGCATGAGCTCTTTGCATATCCGTCAAACATAACATTCTTTACCGATTACTGTTAGCAGAACTCATGCTATTCATACATCTGATTTAATAGCGAAATGTTTGGCACTGATAGAGAAATATCAGCTAAATTTTCATGAATGCAAAACAAATACTTAAGCTTTACTGTTTAGCCTGCAAAACCAAGTTTCCTACTAATGTGGCACCTTTGAAGAAAGAATGAAGCAATCTTTCTAAAGCTTCGTTTACACTGAGCGGTCCGGTATTTTGAGTGTTTCCATTGTTAAATGGACACATTAAACAGTTCTGACCCGAACCTCTCGAGGGCCCCCATCCATTGTAGGTCCACAGAAAAATAGAACAGGACGGTTGGGGCGGAGTCGCTTTTACCACCCACTGATTGGCAGAAAGTGATGACAACATTAGAAAGCACCAATATAGCGCCAAGCTAGCGATTCCGTTTTCTCCTTTACGGCGGTATTCTTCTTCTATCTACTTTCAAACAACATCAGATCCCTGTTATACATGATGTACAAAAAGTGAAGTAAGAAAAAAAAGCGAGCAGCTTGATGACCTCCATTGTTGCTGCTTTTCTAGTTGGCGCAATGACATGCTAACGGTCTACACCACGCAGGCGCCGTGAAAACAAACCGCTCAGTGGAAAAGAGGCTCAACAGTATACATTAAAGAGATAAACTTCCGTACCCCGAATGTACTTACTTTTTGTGCTAAGTTTAAGAATTTTACACCAGATACCTGTAGGTGGTACCAGATTTGTGCTGACTCTGTACAACAAGTCTGGATAGTAACCACAAACAGAAAGGTGAGGGGGAACCCACTAAGGAAGTGTATTGGGCTGGCCTATAGCAGGAGGCAAAGTGCAGTCCATAGCAAGCCTTTGCCTGTGGGTAAACAGCTGCAAAAGAAGAAAAAAAATAAACACATCTCAAAACACTTGAATGAACAAGAACAACTCAGTTAAATAAGAGTATCTGTAAATATTCTGCAAGAATATTAGTCCTTTCTTAACTTACATTTATCTCTCTGTGAAGAACAATTAGAGTTAGGGAAACGGCTGTTAATAATCATTCTAAAATATGCAAAGACAAAGCCTAATTTTAAAAGTTAACTGTATGAAATCCCTCAAACTAAGTGAACCATACTAAAGAGCACTCAACAGCAGGGAGAATACTTTACCCTATGCATTTAATAACATATTAAATTTAGTAAATAAAAAACAAATATCCATTTTAAAAGACAAAGAAAATGGCTGCACCTAATAAAAATGAGTCCTATATAAATATCCACTTAATGCAATATAAATATGTACTTTTCCTTTGAAGCCTACTTTTTCAAACATTTTCCAAAAGTCTGCACATATTAAGTTTTGACAAGAACATGCACAAAACATTTTAAATAAAGTATTATGAAAAATATATATTTACAGTGGTCAGATGAACTGAAGAGGCAGCTGTTTGCCAGCCAGAGGAGGAGGTAAGGGGACACCAACAGGCCAACCACCGCCTCAGAGGTCGTCTGGGGCCTCTCTTCTCTGCCTCCGGCTTACTGCAGCAGCATGGTCTTGCCTACAGTCTTGCCCTGGACAACCATAAGCAGAAGAGGGAGACACAGATGACGTCATGTTTCACACACTGTGTGACTCATCGCTGCTGCTGCTAAATCTGGCAGGGAGGGGGAGAGAGAGCAGCTGAGCTTAGAGCTTTCTGCCACATAGGTTTCATTCATCCTTAAAATGCTTGAATGTTTATGATGTCTGTGTTTCTCAGATTAAACTACAAGGTTGTATAATGTTTGCACAACTCTCAACAAATACTAATTGTGTTTTTGAAACAGTCTTGCCAAATTCAAGAATCTAAAAGCAATATGAACGCAGATGAAAATCACAGCTTTCTTAACTCCTCTATTAATGTTTAAAATCATAACCAATGACATTTATAGTTGCTTAGGTCTCTCCAACAAATGATTATCAAAACACGCAAATAGGACAAAGCTTCTTTGACTATCAGTATTTTTGTGCCATACTTAAACTGCAGTACTCTTCAACAAATACCATCCAATTCTTACAATTACTTTCTGGCGTGACATAAAACCTACTGACTATTTACATTTTGCTGTTTTGTCACACTCAAAAACCTAACTAAACATGATAGGACCCAGAAGTTTTCCAAGTATAAGTTGTGATTTTGTTGAATATCATTCACGACTGTCCCTGTCAGGACTGCTTTGCTGCAGGACAGATGAGACAGTCAATGACATAGGGACTTCCAGAGTGGGAAAGACCTAGGCATTGCAGCAGAAAAGTCTTCAACACTACATCACCGAGCAGGACACCCACATGCTCCATGCCACACTGCACTCTGCTTGCAAAGAATTTTAGACAAAATAACAATACAACCACGTTGGAATGTAGGTCTGATTGGTTGTTTTGCAAATCTGTCACAGTAAAAAAACTTGGAGTTTTGTTTTGCTTTTTTTCCTCTCTCTAAAAAGACACATTTTTGCATTTGGGTTTTGCAAAGAAACAATAATCCTTCAACTGAAATGTTAACTTCAGATATCATATCAAGTACATCTTTGCAACTTAAACAAAGGCTGTAGTTATGTCTTTTATCATCCAAACATCACTCATCTGATCCTTCAGTTTCAAAAGCAAAATGTCTCACATCACCTAAACAAGACTTTCCAAGGAGATATCAATTTTAACTGTTCTCACAGTGAATAGATTAGGAGAGAAGTAAAGGAAAATTAACAAAAATGATTTAACTGTGGTTCTTTTCCCAATTATCCATACAATATAAAAAAGTGAACAACCTTTGTTTATGTTGACCCATTTTATTTTCAGTAAAAACTAGAATTAACCTGCTCACCAATTTAGCATTTAAGTAAATACTGCAACATAAAATGATTCCAATTCAAAGAAACTATCATGATACCAATGCTGGTGTTCTATTTTATACTGTGTTGTTGGCATTTTCAGCATTTTTTGTAGCATTTTCCTCATGATGATGGACATATACAAAGAAACTTAAGCTCAAAATTGCATTTCTGAGAATTTCTTTACACAAATCGTAGTGACTCAGGAGCAGACAAAAATAAATACATAGACAAAATGTAACAAACAAATCAATTATTGATGCTCAGTAGGAAACAAATCAGACTACTTTGAAGCTCCATGCAAAACCTTCAAGTGAAACATTTGAACAAAATTTTTTTTTACAAAACAGAAGAACTAAAAATTCATGACTACGACTGATCACCCCTGCACCTGATTACTTCCACGCCCCTCGCAAATCTCATTTTTTCAATAAAAATTACCATTTGTTGTATAAAACTCTTCATGTAAATGTTGCTTTGTTACTTGCATGAATCACGTTCACAACTTCTCTGTAATGTGCATCTAAATCTGAGCTTTTTTGAGCATTTCTGTGGCCGTTCAAAACATTAGATTCGTTCATGAAAGTAACATCTCCATGCAAACAGGTACGGTATGTGGGAATCCCCTGTTCTTCCGTTTGTTCTTTTCCATTCGCAAAGAAAGGTTCCACATGCAACTTCTCTCGTGTTACACACCGCCAGACTGCTTTTAGCGCTCAAGCTAATCGAGAGAATCCAGTCAATTCTCAAAATAAAAGATTTGTGTCTCAAAAAAAAAAAAAATAAATAAAAACAACGGTTATAATTTATTAGTTCTTCCATGGCCCGGTGGTTGGGGACCACTGTTGTAGATGACTAGATCTGTGTGCATCTTCCTCTGAGCTGCTATCTGGCTCAATACTGTACGACTGGATAGCTCCAATATTGCTCGCCATCTTTATTGCGCATGTACTATGCAAAAAAATTATCTGGGCAACCTTTTTTTTTAAAATCTGTTCTGTTTTGACTCTAATTTTCGGTTACAACTGAAAAGTAAAAGAAGCTAAACAATCAATTCAAGAAGACAAGAAGAAGGCCTGAATTACAGACAATAGATTTTAGGCACAATGCTGAACTCAGCTAAACCTTTAAACATTTTTGGGATGGCCCAGTAACTTGACCTCGACAAGGAATGTGTGGACCAGCTTAGACTATTTTCATACAAACAGAACTTATTGAATAACCATAGAAATTGGAATTAAGACTTGCACAATAAATGTTAGTACTGATAGCAACCAACAGCAACTTCAAGTGATGCAGCACATTAGCCAATTGGACCAAAGCGTACATTATTAAAAGTAGCATTTTAGACAGCAGAAAAATAACATGGTAGGAAGGCAGCTGGAATCTACTGAGAGTATAATACCCAAAAAAAGCATGCATTTCCAAAATTTAAATTTTGCCTAATCCTTTTTCAGTTTTATATTTTAAATAATGTTTTTTTTGACATATAAGACATTGTTCATCCACACTGGTAATAAATAATTCTAACTACACTGGAGATATACATTAAGTCTATAATTAAATGTGAAGCTTTTAAATGCAACTGGAATTTTAAAGTTACTAAGTTGTTTTTAGTAGCAGTTTTGTGATTTTCATAAAATAGCAAACAATCAGATGGTAAACCTATTTGGCAAGTTTTTTTTTTTTTTTTACTTTCATGCAAACGCTCAATTTAGTAAAAAAATAATAATAATAATAATAATAATACAACAGTCTTTATCTCTAACTGTTGTTTCATTTAGTTTTCTCAAATAAAGATTTTTTTTCCCCAAAACATATTGCCTTGTAAATGCTTGGTAAATTCGCCCAACGCTACATCCCCGTGCAAACTATAAAATGCAACTGACCCGGTTTTAAGCTGGTTCATGAATTTACAAATAGTCTGCAGAAAAAAAGTTAAAAAAAATCAAAGACTGCAGGAAGTCTACTAAACCGTACCTGGTAAGACAGAATGACATTCATTTCTTGTCAGATGATACACCACTGAATAGGTGATTTGTTTTTAAATGCAAATATCTTATTACATTTATAATAACTTAAGGTACTGTATTCATAGTGAGTTTTACAGAGGGAAAAGATGATTACATGAAGCCTCAGATACAACTGAACAAAATATCAACATACACACACTCATTTCAAAGTCGCTAATACTTCCGAGCTGCCAGCCAGATCAAACAGTTCATTCACAAAATTAGGTGAGGCATTCACAGCAAAGCTACCTCCATTTTTCTGTGCAGGGTGACTGAGAAATGAAGGCAATGGCGAAGTGAGGCACTGAATGTAACAAACAGGAGTGTGCATGCACATACCCACAAAAGGAAGAGGGAGAACGACACACAGGCACCTCAACCCAATTCCCCTTCTCTGTATTCAGCTGTGCTCCGAGCCCATTTGACGTCAGAGAGCACTTGTTTAACCAAAGGCAGTGAGGGGTATGTCTTCACAAAGTGGAGTCTGATCTGTATGTAGTGATGGCAGGGATTCTGCAAGCTCAGTGCCAGCGCATATCATATATCAGCAGCTTTCGTACTGAGTGCACACCAGTACTTGCCTATGTCAGAGAGGATTCCCCTTTTCATTGGTTGCACAATTTCACAAGAGGTGGGGGGGGGGGTGGCTGACAGAGCACTGGGAAATGCAGGGGAACGGTGTAGGCATTTGCACTATGGCAGCTTATGCTTTACTTACATAAAAAATTTAAGTTTTTATAGATGATAAAAAATACAAAACTTGCACTCACAGCGTTGAAGAGCCATTAATAACAGCAAAGACGCAAAACACAAACGTTCATCAAACAGGATTTCTCTTCTTCCGTTACTGGCCCTATTCATCCCACCCCATCCCTTCTAGCTCACGCAATGATGTGAGGAAACCCCATCTTCCTTTTTGCCTCAGTCACTCAGGACCTCCCATAAGTCTCACTCACTGTCCATCCACTACAAAATGTTTGCTTTCCGTTCTTCTCTTTCTTCCTCTTTTAATATGTCTTGTTAAATTGTCAGACCTGCTGCTGACGCCATCCTCCTCCACTCAGCCAGCCCACTCAGTCCTGTGGGATGAGCTATGACTCATTCTCTCCTTCGTTTCTTTCTAACCCTCCCCTGTTACCTACCTACCTTTATGTAGAGATCTCCTTTGACTGCTCTCACATGTTATAACCCAATTATAGTCTGTTCTGCATACAAGAAGAGCCAACATATATGTAGAGACTGAATTGGAATTCAGTGTACTAACATACAGAGTACATATGTGATGAGATGGTCATGTGGTTGCATGTCTTTTCTCTTCATAATAAATGTATGTCATGCAAAGAGAGATAGGATTCATAACTGAAGAGTCAGATATTGTAAGAAATGTGAATGACAAAAGATAAGCAGGAAAAAAACGTTTGAAAAATGTATATGAAAATGAGGGTTGTCACATAATTTAAAGCTTTTTATAAGACTCATTGGGGGAAAAATGATAATAAATATAAATTAAAAAATATATTAATTCTTATTCTCTAAACATAATTTCTTTAAGCCTGTTTTTGAAAGAAAAATTCACAGTGAGTAATTTCAAGATTAACATCTGATGGATTCATCTTTTGACAATTAATCAGTGCTACAAAAAATTCACAAGAAACAGGACAATTTGGCCGCAGTGACTGTTGATGCATCCCAGTCATAACAAACAAATACTTTGCAATCATTCATAAAATATGGCTCCACATGGAAGAATATTCTTGTGAATAGCAAATAAGTTGTTGGTTTTGTTTTTTCAAAAAAGATGAACATTAAAAAACTATTTTCAGCTCCAACATCTTAGAAAATGTGTTAAAATATATTTCAAAAGAATGTCAAAGCCTAAGTTTTGCTTTGTCAGCATTGAATTTTGTAAACAAAATCTGTGTTGAATGACCCAATTAGAAACAATTTCATGATTTAGGATTATAATTTGATTAACAACGACAACAATGAAGAATCATTAAAGCATTGAGTTTAACTGTTCATTTCAGTTTTTAAACTGTCAAAAAATATGCATGTGTGGTAGAGTTTCCTCACCTAAAAAGGCAAATTGTGTTGCATGCAAAAAGGAAAAAAAAAGGTGTCCTCCATAAATATATTAATCTTGACTTATTTTTTCAATTTCATTTATTAGAATAATCACACAAGAAGGTGCCAGAGAGATAGGTAAAAAGGAAAAAAAGAAGGTGGAAGAGCCAGGAGTGAAAAAAAACTAGACAGGAAGAGAGGAAAAACTTCTCAATGATGAAACAATCTGCACTGTTACATGATTGGGTAAAGCTTCCACCAATGAGAGGACCAGCTCCATGGCAACAGGCTCTGTCACCAGGAGGAAAGCTGCCATATCCCTCAACACCCCCATATTTTTTTTTTCTTTTGACTCTCACAACCCCCTCCCTTTACCCAATTACAAGGCGGAGTATTTTTCATTGGGTACATGCATTCAAAAAATAAAACTGCATCCAGTTTTTCCTCAGCAGTAGTAGCAAGGATTACATCTTATAAAACCCAGATCAGCTGCACAAACACTGACATGCGGGACCAAACATGGTCTTCAAATGTTCACACTCTCACGCAACATGGTTTTCAAAGTTATCAGAATGTGAGTCATTCATAGGTGGTTACTGCAATGTGCGCAAGGAGAGACTTCCACAACCAGCTGCATCTTGATGAGGCCAGATGATATCTGCTTTTGTAGCTCTGAACCTTGAACTACAGATACCAAGCACACAGACACATTGATGGACATAAGACTGAACAAGAAGTAAAAAGTATACAGTCTTGATTTATAAATACATGCAGACAGAAATCTTGTTTTCAATTAGTTCTGACTGACTGACTTACAAATAAATATTATTGAAGTTTGATGATGCCCTCACTTATCTGGAAAAAGTTCTCACGCTTATTCATCATGAATCAAAGCACCATTCAGCCAAGAAATTAGCAAATGACTCAGTTGTACAAGCCAATCACCTCTACTGTCACAGTTCCCCCATTGGGGTGTTCCTCAGCCACATGACAAGATAACGTCACAGACCCAGACTCTCCCTAAAAAAGATATTCAGGTTTGTGGACATGGAGAGACAACTATTATACCAAAGGAAAAAAAAAATAACAGCAAAAACACAAAAGGTAGTAACAATGTACACAACAAGGAGCAAGTTGTTAGTTGAAGTCCCAACCGGATCATCTTTTGATCTATTCAAACAGCGTTTCTAGTGGTATTTTAATCATGATTATGATGTTTTTAGACAAATCACAAAATTGGTGTCATTTTCTAGGACAGTTTCTGCAAAGCAGCAGGAGTTTATTCAAAGTTACAGATGTGATTGTAGGTACGGAGAATGCCCACCTCCATTTCCCATCATCCCTTTGTATAAACTCTCTCCCGCTAGCTACAGCCCTTCACAACTCCAACCAAACATTATTGGTGCAAGAAAAATGGCAACCAATATTGGAGCTATCCAGCTGTACAGTTTTGAGCCAGATGAGGAAAACAAAGACATACATGGGTCTAGTTGTCTTCAAGTGGATGCATCAGAATGGAGCAGAGCAGGGAGCTTGCCTTTGTAGCTTCTACGTCACATCTATACGCGTTTTCCAGGGGAATTTTATTGCCTGCTCCTAATTCACCACAATTTGAATAAAGAAATACTAAGAAATACAATTTTAAGCTTAATTTTCTTTATACATGTCCTCTATCATTATGGGCATGCCATGCATTAGACTTCCATGAGAAAATAATGCTTCTTCTGCATAAGTAATTACAGACAACAAGCCTGTGTGCATACTTCTGTTTGTGGTACACATTTTTTTGTTAGGCCATCCACAAAAATGTTCGGGATGATCTGAATGCTTTCTAATTACAGTGAGTCACAATTGGGAGTCAGGATTTGTCACCAGAAGTAATTAAGGACAAGTCTGTATCAGCAAACCAGACAAGTGGGCAGACCAGAAGAACTAGAAACATTACTCCCATCAAACTATTCATTTTCTTTTAAAAGGAATTAGTAGATTCGGACAGCACTACGTATGTCAAACGCACTATATAGTGAGTAGGGGGGAATTCAGACATAGCTTAAGTTTTGTCCCTTCTGCTGCCCAGATGGGGTGTATTACTTACAGACCAAGAATTAAACTTCATCCACTCTTGTGATAATTCTATTACTAATTTGCTTCTATGTGGTCTAACTGGCAAAAAATACAGAATAAGTTCACAGAAATAGTTAAAACATTGATACCAATTTGTTGTTTATAATACTAAAGTAATGATGTAACAAGCCCAATCTAAGAAATAATATAAAAAAGGTAGAACAAATGAGGAAAAAAATCCTATCGTAGTCCTCTAAACCTGAAAAAGTTATCAGTTCATGAAGATGGCTTGCTATTTATAGCTGCAAATTTTTTATTCATAAGGGCTCTGTTGTTATGCCTTCTCTCACTCCTTCTGCATCTCTCTAACATTCCTTCTTTTGCATATATGGTATAATGAAAAAAAGGCTTGAATAACAAGCCTTGCCACTCAGATTTACACATTTTTAATCTACAAATAAGGTTTCGTTGTAAAAAATATATATTATCCTAAAAGTTAAAACTTAAAATTGCACCACTAAGTCTTTTTTCATAAATATCACTCTTAAAATAGGAACTTTAACAAACCAAAAGAAAAAAAGTGCTCTTTCTCAGCAAACCTCCCTCCCACCACCCAATAAACGACGGCATTGTACTGTAACGCCTACTTATCAGCAACTCTCCACCCTGCCAGGCCACCTCCACCTTCCACAAAAGGGACAGTGAAAGGGAGTTTCTCATTACTTTAGTGTTTTGCAAGACCAAACATGGCTGTCTTTCAGCTGTGGCATAGTATATCCAACCTTTTTTCTGTAAACACAACTCAGGATTTTCTGTAATAAAGAGATTCTTTAAGAAATAAACATTTTAAATGTGTCACGACAGGAAGTAAATTGCAACAAACTAAATCTGTGAGAAAGTTGTGGATCATTAATAAATCTGCTGACAGAGAGAGACGCACAGCAGACACACAACTGCTTTATTAATCTCCAGTGAAGCTGGATCACAAGTCATAAAAATAAGAAGGAATTATTGCAGTAAAATAAGTAGCAGAACTTTGACCAACGTTGACACAATCTCAGCTTTTACCTCATCCTGTAGCTCAGTTGACTTTTTTCCTCAACGTAGGCAATTAGTTTCCTAAGCATTCACATTTTTCAAAGTCCTCAGTTCCACACACTCTTGTCTTATGTATGTATTTCCTTTTTGGCTGAAAGTTTCATTAATGGTTTTCATGAAAATCCAAAACTCTTTGCTGAACGCCCCCTTTCTTTTTCTGAATGAAGCACATCAGTAAAAAAAGAAAGCCTTTCTTATGAGCTGCCCTTCCCTCTCCCTCTGATTCTTAAGCCATTGTATGTGCTGTTTGCCCAGATCCTGTTCTTTCTTACTTTGCAGGTTCTTTCCTATGTGCACTTTGTATGTTTTCTGATGTTGTGTAATAATATCATTGAAATGACAACACACCCCGACATGAAAAGAACCCAGCTGATATAGATCTGCTTGCACATCACTTTATACTTCTTTATAGAAAGGGTTCAAATATATTTATTAAAAACTGCAGTTTATGGTATCTTTTTTAAAATTTAAAAAAGGATGCAAGAACCACTAATAGGCCACTAATTAACTGACAGCAAACAACAGAGAAATTATCAATAATATATATATTTTTTTAATTGCAATAGCTGCTGGTAAAAATACTGCATTGCAGCAACAAGAAAACTTAAAAAAATACATAGGGGTAGGGGGTTTGCAGGGATGATAGTTGAGAAAAATAATTAAGCAAGCTCATTAGCAAGGAAAAACCTTAATCCCGCAAGGCAGCATATTTGCGAGCTCTCCCTACAGCCTCTAAACTGCAAATGTCAGCAAAAAAAAATGTTGTGGGAAAAACAAAGACGTTCTGAAATAAACTAGACGTCGTGACACACCTGGGTGTGCAAAAATGTTTTTTCCTTTGACCCCTCCCCTGGGGGAATGGTGAGCTGTAGTCTCAGCTGCACTCAGAAACCACAATTATTAATTCTTTAATGCTTTGTGTCAAAGAGTATTGGAGTTTTTGGTGTGACCTGTCCATAAACTTGAACCCACAATCAGTCTAAGGGTGGGCACTCAACCACTAAGCTACTTAGCTGGTCAAGCAAATGTCACCAGTAAACTTTGTGAAAAGAAAAAATGTAACAATTGTTGCCCTGAATCCACGTGGCCACGATGTAATGATCAAAATTTTAGACTTAAAACTATAACAACAACAAAAATGTCAAATTTGATCTGTGCTTGTCCTCCAATTTTTTAAAACTAAAACAGTGAAAGCAACTGATTTTAATGTAATAAAGTCCAAATTATGGTTACTACAATTTTGTAATATACTAGTAATGTCAGTTCACATGCATGAAGGAAAAAATAATCAGGAGTACCATAACACAGTATGAAATAGTTAAGGTTTGAAGAAAAAAAAAGATAAGTCACATTTTGTCCAGTGTTGCTAATGACTCATCAAACTTATGAGTGTGAAGGGTACCCCACCCCTTCCCTGTTTTAATGATAAAACAAAATTCTCTCAAAACCCAGAGCCCCGAGAGGCAGAGTTAAAACATGAGCCGCAAAAAAGAGGCAACTGCTTAAAGTCCAACTCCAATAATCTTTTGATTTATTTTTAAAGGGTATTCCCAGGGGTATTTTAATTATGATTATGACATTTTTAGCCTTAAAAAAGCTGTTGTTTTCTAGGAACAGTTTCTGCAGGGTGACAGGAATTCATCAGAAATTCAACTCCAAGTTTATAGGCAGGATCGTTGGTAAGGAGTAAGCCTGCGCTCATTACCCATCATCCTTTTGTTTACATTCTCTCACACTAGGTTACAGCATTTCACAACCCCAACCTACCAATAGCGGTACAACAAAATGGCGAACAATATATTGGTCTGCAAGTGGATGCATTGGAATGGAACGGAGTAAGGAGCTTGTGGCCTGCTGATTGCAGTTTGTATGGTAAATGCCGTATAATTATATAGAGCTTTCATGAGAAAAATGCAACAAGAACAAGTTAAAAACACCAAAAGCACAATTTTCATTTAAGTGGGCCAATCAATATTACTTTTTTGTAAACTTAGCCTTTCTTATCTACTACAAATGATGGATTTCACATGATGCCACGGTCTAAATCAAATACTCACTGCTATTGAAGGTTGCAACCTTTCAATATACATCAGACAAGAATCTTAAAATTCTCTTTGCTAAAAAGGACAATGCTAAATAGGTTATGTGCTACCAGATGTACTAAACACGGAGCAGACCTGTTTTTTCCCCCACAAAATTTAATCTAAGGTATTAAATCTGGAGGGTGAAAAGATTATGGATTTGTTGTGGTCTAAAGAAGTACAGTACACCAAGACACTCATTTGTAAATACACTTTTTACAATAAGAGCAAGTAAAAAATGTTGCATTGATACTTAGGTTATCTGTGAGTCATAATAGTTTGTTGATTGTTTCAATGACACATATTTCTTTATGTAAAAAGAAACAAACATTCAGTCTGGTCTCATTTAAACTGCATGAGTTGCTCATTTGAGTTCAAAAGAATGTTTAATGTGTCATAATTCAATTTATTTACAAAAAGTGAAAAAACAAGTAAATAAATAAATGACATTATCCAATACCCGCTTCAAAAACTACCAATTTAATACTAGAATCAGCAGTTTCCTGATCAGTGTCCGGTGAGAACTTCACCATGAATATCTTAAATAGCAAGGACATCTTATCTCGGTTGGTTGATCAGTCAGACAGCAATAGTACTGGTATAAATTCAAAAATGGGTTAAAATAACTTAAATCTTGAAGTCTCTTTTCGTAAATTTGATTTTCATTCTCAGGAGGTGATTGAAATAGCTAAAACTCTCAAACAAAGATACCAGGAAACTGACCGGCTTTCTGGAGCACAAAGTCTGATGTGAGCCCCTTTCTTGGAACACTGTTCTGTCCTTGAGGCAGGCTCGAAGGCCACAAGGGAGTCAACAAATAGACGTGTAGCTCACAAAAAAAAAAAAGTCTTCTATTGCAGTCCAGAACATCAGATGAAGATAACAGGTTGTTGTCTACAAGTCTTTTAATATCAGGTCAGTAAAAAAATGTGAACAAAAATACATTATGTAAAAAAAACTTGATTTTGCCCATCTCACTATGATTTTTTGTTTTGTACTTTGCTTGTTTTTCATTTTTCCTTTATAAGTTTGAGGTCCTGCTTTCATGTAAAGACAGCATTGTAGACTTTGTTAGAAAAATTCTAGTCTTTACTTGGTTTGATTTACTGTCATATACGGCACCAAAGTGTCAAAGACCAAAACACACACAACAGAGTTTATGTTTATGAATTTGTTGATGCAAAACAAAATAACAAAATCCAAATTAAATCCACATTTGGGTTTGTAAAGGTGTTTTGCCTTAAAACCAGCATTGATCTCAATAGGTTAAAAAAAAAAATCAAGAATTTTGTTGGTTGATTGTTAGGTGTGTGATCAACCAATTATACTAAAACAAGTGCTTATGATCATCATTGTCATACATTGGTTCATAACTGGGTTTTAACCCCACAGAAACAGGTGTTGAGGATACTTAAAAACTGGGTGAGGAACAGCCAAACTAGGCTACCACAATGAGGTTGAGAAAAACAGTTTTATTCCAAGGCAAGATTGAGCAAAGCAACTAGACACATGGTAGATCTATTGCATCAACAAGGTTGCTGCCAGACAAAGATTTCAAAGCAGACTGGCGTTACAGTGTGTGCTGTTAAAGCTCTTTTAAATTAAGACGGAAATGGGCAACATTGTGGATCGTAGACTGTGATTGGGTGAAGAAACTTAAAGCAGCAGATTAAAGACCCATCAAGAACATGTTCCTCGTTAATATCTGAAGATGCTTAACTGTGCCATCAGGTCAGAACTGGCAGAAACTATGGGGTTCCAGATACACCTGTGTACTGTCCAAAGAAGTCTGACCAGAAGTAGTCTCTACAGAAGAGTTGCAGCCAAAAAGCCAAACTTCTCACTTGGAAACAAAGCTAAGCAACTCAAGTATTCATGAAAACATAGAAACTGGGGTGTAGAAAATAGTGCCATGGACTGTTTGTCAAATTTTGAAATATTGAGCTCTAGCAGACGGCAGTTTGTTCATTGAAGGGCTGGTAAAATGAGTGTCTGCAGGCAATAGTGAATATTTGATGCTGCATTACTACAAATGGAGTTGGAGATTCGGTAAGGATTAATGGTGTTCTCAATGCAGAGAAATACAGGCACAATAATTATCCATCATGCAACATAATCAAAGTGTCATGACTTCCCCAAATTTATGCTGCATCAAGACAGCAATGCCAAACATACAACCAAAGTCATAAAAACTATCTTCAGTGTAAAGTAGAACAAGCAGTTCTGGAAGTGGTCTCCACAAAGCCCTGATCTCAACATCATTGAGTGCGTCTGGGATTACATGAAATGACAGAAAGAAGTTCGCCTACATCCACATAAGATCTGTGGCTCGTTTACCAAGATGTTTGGACCAACCAACCAGAACAGCCTTTTAAAGAAAAGTGTATTTGGAGGAATTGGCGTCGCTTTAAAGCCAAAATGATGATATGGTTTACATTTCTATTTGCCACATGGAAAGGAAAAGAAGGTGGTATTATCAATGCCATTTAATGCTTCAAACAGCTGTAGCTTTATCAGAGTTTAAGCCACACAGGTAGCTTCACTTAATAAATGACATGAATAGAGCTTAGAAAGTAAGAAGATGCAAGGGGAGGAGCTCCACAAGGATCAGCAGCCAAATATATCACAGAAATACAAAACCACTTAACAGTGAGACAAGTTCAGAACAACTAGGGGTAACTTTAAACTGCAATTGTTTGGTACAAATTGAAATTCCCAGAGACTAAATAATTAAACTCAGTTTATACTCAAAATGATGGCTTAAAAGTTGCAGTAGCACGGCCAGCTTTTATTCATCAGAACCTGTTTACAGGTTCTGATGAACTATAGCCTACGTAAGGACCCAATCCAATGAAAATCATGTTTTTTGAGCTTTTAACATGTTCTTGTGGCATTTTTCTGATGGAGGACATGTATAACAAAAATGAAGTTTAAAATTGTATTTCTGACCATTTCTTTATTCAAGTTATTGTGAATCAGGTGCAGATAAAAGAAATGCAGTTGGAGAAAGCTCGTAGCAGTGACATTGGTGCTACAACTGGCAACCGACACGTTCCCTGCTCCGCTCCATTCCAATGCATTCACTTTCAGACGACTAGATCTATGTATGTCTTTGTTTTCCTTGTCTAAGCTTGAATCTGGGTTAAAACTATGGATAGATGGATTGTTGCACTAGTAATTTTATGTTGGGGTTGTAAGGGGGTGTAAGCTAGCGAGAGACCATGTAAACAAATGGATGATGGGAAGTCTGGGTGGGCTTACTCCGCGCCAATAGTTCTTCCCACAACTTAGAGGTGAATTTCTATTTTACTCTCGTCACTGCAGAAACTATGTTCTTGACATTTTCATTAAGAGTAACCAAGAAAAAATGAATAGTTAAGCCAAATCCGAATTCCTCCTCAACCCCCTTGGCTTCTCCGTATTGCTTCAGTTGAAGGGGAATTTGAATCTGTAGTGGTGTCCAAACTTGTTTTTTTAAAGGAGGCATTGTAGTGAATTAAGGCTGGCTATCCCTCTGTCAGGAGAGTGCTCCAAGTGCCGCAAAGGAGAAATGCATTTGTTCTCGTGGGTGTACTCTGCACAGAAGTTTACATTTAAATGCAAGTCGTAACTTTTTGTTTAGCATGACTTTTTAAAGATCGTTCATTCATCTTCTTAGCCGCTTGTCCCTTTCGGTGTCACGGGGATGCCGGAGCCTAACCCGGCTACTGATCGGCGAAGGGAGGGTTACCCCGGGCCCGGTAGCCAGTCTGTCGCAGGGACTCAATCACACATCCATTCACTCTCCTTTTCACTCCTAGGGACAATTGCGGAGTCACCAATTAGCCTATGAAGCATGTTTTTGGATGGTGGGAGGAACCCGGAAACCCCGGAGAAAAACCCACACATGTACGGGGAGGACATGCAAACGCCACACAAAAAGATGTCCAGTTGGTGGTTCCAAGTCAGGTCCCCCAGCCGGGACTCAAACCGGGGCCTTCTTGCTGTAAGACAAGAGCACTAACCACTGCTCCACCGTGAAGCCCTGATATTTTTTGACTGAAGTGTCTTGGGCAAGATACTGAACATGACATTTCTTCAGGTGGCCAGTGCTCTTCTGTTCTGTCCCCAACAGTACATAAATGTGTGTATGAACAGGTGAACAGGACTGACTGTAAAGCGTTTTAGGCCTTAAAGAAGTTGGTTAGGTGCTATACAAGTAGATGTAATTTACCATGTATTGTACAGAGGTTTGGGGAAACCTTTTAAAGCATAGAGAACGCTGAAAGGCATTTTCTCATTTCTCCAGGTTTGCCTTCTGCTCTTGGCTTCTGGCAGGACCTCTACAGCTGTTAGTTCCAAAAAGGCTGATGACATGTTTAATTTGTCAGCATTCTCAACCCCTTCAAACAAAAACTATCCTAGCGTGTAAACAATTAATTTTACACTTTGGTTTGGGTTGCTTTCACATATGGGACTCTCAGGAGCAAGCCACAGCCCAAAACTGACCTGATTAGACTGGAAAAAAAATCCTCACTTCACTGCATTTACCCAAATGATATTTTCCATCTCTTCGGGATTTCCACTTTTACATTTTTTTTTTACCATTAAAACCCAGTGATCATGCCATCAGCCTTTTGGTTTGCTTTCTCTCTTTGGTCCGCCGGAAGTCTATGTGCATTCACACTAAAATAGACACCACTCAATTTCTTTGCAAGTAAACTGAGACCCATATTTTTTAAGGGGACTGGGGTTCACTTGTTTGGTCTACACACCAGAGTACGTGTGAACATGTACATTAGTCAAACAAAGCAAACTATTTGAAAAAACTTTGGTGCAGATAAAACAAGAACCAATTGTTCCAGTGTAAATGCACATATTCTTGCACCTAAAAACCAAAGCATTTGACCAAAACATAGATTTTATTATAATCACAATGTGATCAATCTAAACCTATGCACCATCTTTAAAGATTTAAACGGTTTTCTTTTCTGCATGGATTAACATGTTAGCAATTATTTTTCAGCATGTACATTTTCATATCTTATTTTATCCTGTATATTATCGTGCAACTTCCTTTGGATAAATGAGACAGTCAGTCTCTAAAAAGACTAAAAGGTGACCAATCAACTCCTTTATGTGAATACTATTAATTAGCATTACATAAAACAAGACACCAATATATATATTTTTTTTAAAAAGTTAAATAAAAGTAATTACCTTAAAGAAAAAAGATAAGGACAGAAAGGGATGAAATAAAGAGATGCACAGAAGAAGGAGTGCTTAAGAGAGAGAAGCAGTAGCAACAGCACCATGCCTGGTGCTCCGGCAAAGATCTATAAATAGCTCTTCAAATCTCTCCAGAAAAAAAAACACTCTTCTACTTATGCTGCTGCAAGCACAGATTCATAGACAGAAACAGATAGAGACACCAGACGAGCTAATTTTCACTGGATAACAAATGTTTTTAAGTTACTTCTGTGCACATAAAACAGCGCTGCAAGGATGTTCAAAGTTGGAAAATGTTATGTAACATTTAAAGGTTTAAAAAAAAGACATCAAGCATTATTCTACTCGGAATAAGTCAACATCCCATCGGAACTCCTTGTTCATTTTAACACTATAACTAGTTCAAGATAAACAGTGATGTTTCTTAATTTATAGTAGAATGGGAGTATATCTATAATCTCCGAAAGAAAAGGAAGAAAAGATGTTGACAATGAAGCAGAATGTTCTGTCTCTCTTGTGGTGGCCTTGGAAACAGCAGATTGTAGATTCAATAACTCACGACTACCAGCTCTTAGTATGGAGTAGCTTTTTCTCAATGATCCTGCTCTTTCACCATTAACTAAGACAAACATTGCAAAGAAAGTGTAAAGAAAAAAAAATGATGGAAAAAGATCAATTTTTTATTTGATTTTGATTTTCATGATCTGATTTTGACATGATTTTTTAAAAAAAAAGGTATGGTTAAAGTTTGTGCAAAGACTTCAATAAACAAATTTTAGATTAACTTGGTCTTGAATAAAAAGCAAGCTAAAGAGGATTATAAATGCGCTATTCAGTGAAAATTTCCTTTATTTTATCAGGAAAATAGATTTTAGAGCCAGATCACAAGGCAAGATTCCTCAACATTTCTACTTTTAAATATGCAAAACAAAACAAAATCAAAGATAGCCCAAACACTGTAGATATGTTAGACAGAAACCCTTAAGATATTCTTGGAGTAGACGGCAGTGGGAAAAGCAAACTGTTGCCACAACGTCAATAACATTTGCCCACAAGTAACAGATACAATATGTCCAGTTTAGGAAAGCATCTGCTTCATGCACACACAATTCAACACAGCAACAAATTAACCAGAATACCCTCAGTCTGGAGTCTTACCACAAGAAAAAAAAAATGTAAAAAAGTCCTTGTTAGCATAGCAATTAAATGCAACCTTGTGAAATCGGATTAAAAACAACATTGCAACCGTGAACATCAACTATAAATCCTTAATTTCTACTGGTAATACGGATTGTGGGATAGAAAATTGGCAATAAGAGAGTGAAATATAGTCAGTACACCTGCTCTCCCAATGACATCAGTTTCCAGAGTGGGTGCGTCTCTGCAGCTTTCAGAATTCCCACTGATTAGACTGAAATCCGAACAGGTTCCACCGTGGATCTCCGACTTTCTATGCCATTCTGCTCTTGATTACAATTATGGAGAGGTGTTAACAACTACACACAGATCTCAGATAAGCTTTACTCTCTTTGGTTGCCTCTACATACACTGAAACAAACACCTCTAAAATAGCACTTTTGAGTTTTAAAAAGTATTGACATGAAATATAGCAAATAAATCGCAATTTAAAAGAACCAAAAACAGCTCTTTTAAATTGTTTAGTTGTTTAACAACACTATCAGATCCCTAAAGTACTGTGTTGAGACTAATTTCAACTCTAATGATTGCTCCTTCTCATTCATTTCAACTCAACACCAATTCACACATCTCACAATTCAAATCTGCTGTAGTTTTTGGTCATAGGTGGGCAAACAAACCTACAACATAGAGAGCTCTGAAACCAGTGGCAATGCGAGGCAAAGAATGAATGAAAACGAATACTAAATTCAACTTCCAATATATTTCTTATATTCATTCACAACAGTCACACATCCATTCACAGAGCTCCGGTTCAAACGACAGCATGTTAACATGGCCATCTCGTGTCTGCCATTGAGAACGCGGACTTTAAAGATGGAGCTACACGTAACATTATTTCCCCCCCTCTAAAGATAGTGATGATCGATCACAAGTCACTTCACGACATTTACGCAACTGAGCTTACCATTTAAGAGGTCGTGGGTTTAAATCCGCTTGCAGGATCCTGTGGGTTGTCACTGCAAAAAAACGGCACTCCGGTCCGTCGTGGCAGTGCATTTACTGAAAATATTAGCTTTCCCACACGCTAACAATAGCTAGCTCACGATATTCCCCCGTATCCTCCAGCGAGGAGTATAACTAGCCACCTACAACACCTAGCTAATATTAGCCCATTAGCTAACCTGTTCGTTTTGTGCGCGCGCTTCCATTATAGCTACATAAACCTGTATGTTTTCCGGCGTCTGGTTAGCCAGCTAAATATCACATGTCTGAAGCGAAGTGACTTTTCTTAAAGCTCTGTTTCTGCGCTGTCGGATCTCAAAAGCCGTGCGCTAGCTGTTGCGCGTTGCTAGCTTCCCCAAATGACTTACCAATGCTAATATAATGGTGCTGCTAGCTGGAAGTTGGATCTCTGCGACCCCGACTGTCAAAACAGCGCCGCGTCAGGGGAGAGCGGCGAGAAACTTAACGAGACAGCAAGCACTGAGAAGCCGGCCGATTCAAGGAGTAATTCTGCGTTGAAAAACAAAAGCCAAATCAAAAATGATACAAACAAAATAAAAAAATAAACGAAACGCTATTGCCCCTTCCAAGCTCCGGCTTGTGTGTTAGCGTCACTTTTTCACCTCACCGACAGTTTACGTCAGCGGCGTGATTCGTCTGCGCAGGTACACGCTCGGATTAATACAGGTATTGAAACAGCTTTAAATAGATTTACAATTTTATTTGGGACAAAAGGATTATTTACGGATATGTTGCTGCTACAAACAGAGGCGACTCAAAGGGGGGAATATAAAACCACCCTGAACCCCCTCAGGGTCACCCCACTCTCAGCTAATCAATGAGAATTCTAAACAAACAAAGCACCGATCAAGACACCTTACAAAACCCAATAAACAAAGCATAGCTGAATCCATCAATTATTAATATGCACATTTGATTGTCCATCATTTTATTTTAGGAACGGTTTAAGTTATTTTGAAACAGTAATTTGGATCTTCACCCATAGGGGGCAGTAGCTGCATTATTGCATTCCATCAACTATTCACCTAAACTTCTTGAGATATTGTTAAAATGTTTTGTTAAAATGTATATATATATTTTTGACATATTTTGCTCATATATTTATTTTAGTTTTTTCATATTTTGTACCAAATCCTTAAAAAATAAAAATAATATCAATAATGATAACATATATCAATATATATCATTGATTGCAAGTTTCAGACAAAACAAACCAGAAACGAAACTGAACACTTGTTATCCATTTGCTCCACTTTTGCGCAAATCCAAAGATGAAAAAACGTCTCATTTTTTGTTTTTGATTTTAAATTGAGAAATTAATAATACAAGGATTAAGAATGTAATCCTGTACATGTATTGGTTTGCACGTGTGTTTGAACTGAAGCGGTTGACATGTTTGCATGTGAATAATTTTTCAGCTAACGGGTATGTTTGTAATATCTCAGTGTATGTTTGTGTGGACAGGCCTCACCCCTTTACACTAACATTTACACCGACAGTATATGATAAACTCCAATAAAAAATAATACAAAGATCTTCTTCTTCTTCTTTTCCTTTCAGCTTTTCCCTTCAGGGGTCGCCACAGCGAATCAGTTTCCTCCATCTAAGCCTGTCTTCAGCATCCCCCACTCTAACACCAGCCACCTTCATGTCTTCATTCACTGCATCCATAAACCTCCTCTTTGGTCTTCCTCTAGACCTCTTTCCTGGTAGCTCTAGACTCAGCATCCTTCTACCAATATATTCACTGTCTCTCCTCTGAACATGTCCAAACCATCTCAGTCTGGCCTCTCTGACTTTATCTCCAAAACCTCTAACATGTGCTGTCCCTCTGATGTATTCATTCCTGATCCTATCCATCCTGGTCACTCCCAAAGAGAACCTCAGCATCTTCATCTCTGCTACCTCCAGCTCTGCTTCCTGTCTTTTCTTCAGTCCCACTGTTTCTAGTCCAAACAACATGGCTGGTCTCACCACAGTCTTGTACACCTTTCCTTTCATTTGTGCTGAAACTCTTCTGTCACACATCACACCTGACACTTTTCTCCACCCATTCCAACCTGCTTGCACTCTCCTCTTCACTTCTTTTCCACACTCTCCATTACTCTGTACTGTTGACCCTAAATACTTAAACTCCTCCACCTTCTTTATCTCTTCTCCCTGTAACCTCACTCTTCCACTCTGGTTCCTCTCATTCACACACATGTACTCTGTCTTACTGCGGCTAACCTTCATTCCTCTCCTTTCCAGGGCAAACCTCCACCTCTCTAACTCCACCTCCACCTGTTCCCTGCTCTCACTACAAATCACAATATCATCTGCAAACATCATAGTCCATGGTGATTCCTGTCTAACCTCATCCGTCAGTCTGTCCATCACCATTGCAAACAGGAAGGGGCTCAGAGCTGATCCCTGATGTAATCCCACCTCCACCTTGAACTCCTCTGTCACCCCTACAGCACACCTCACCACTGTCTTACAGCCCTCATACATGTCCTGCACTGCTCGGACATACTTCTCTGTCACTCCAGACTTCCTCATACAATACCATAGTTCCTCTCTGGGCACTCTGTCATAAGCTTTCTCCAGATCTACAAAGACACAGTGGAGCTCTCTCTGACCTTCTCTGTACTTCTCTATCAACATCCTCAAAGCAAATGTTGCATCTGTAGTGCTCTTTCTTGGCATGAAACCATACTGCTGCTCACAAATGTTCACTTCTGCTCTTAGTCTGGCTTCCACTACTCTTTCCCACACCTTCATTGTATGGCTCATCAGCTTTATTCCTCTGTAGTTACCACAACTCTGCACATCTCCCTTATTCTTAAAAATGGGCACCATCACACTTCTCCTCCATTCCTCAGGCATCTTCTCACCACCTAAGATCCTGTTGAACAACCCGGTCAAAAACTCCACTGCCATCTCTCCTAGACACTTCCATACCTCCACAGGTATATCATCAGGACCAAGAGCCTTTCCACTCTTCATCCTCTTCAAAGCCCCTCTCACTTCACCTTTACTAATCTTTCTTACTTCCTGCTCCACAACCGTCACCTCTTCTACTCTTTGTTCTCTCTCATTCTCTTCATTCATCAACTCTTCAAAGTATTCTTTCCATCTTTCCATTACACCACTGACACCTGTCACCACATTACCATTCCTATCCTTGATCACCCTAACCTGCTGCATGTCCTTCCCATCTCGATCTCTCTGCCTTGCTAGTCTGTACAGGTCAGTCTCTCCCTCCTTACTACCCAACCTAGCGTACAAGTCATCATAAGCTCTTTGTTTGGCCTTTGACACCTCTACTTTCACCTTACGCTGCATCTCCCTGTACTCCTGTCTACTCTCCTCAGTCCTCTCAGTGTCCCACTTCTTCTTAGCTAGTCTCTTACTCCGTATACACTCCTGCACCTCCTCATTCCTCCACCAAGTCTCCTTATCAACTCTCTTTCCTGATGACACACCAAGTACACTCCTACCTGTCTCCCTGATTCCTGTTTTGGGACCTAGTCTCAGATAATTTAATAGAAATATAAATTGCAAATAGGAACAGTGCTTTACGTTTAATGGTGTTTTTTTAAACCCCTGGCATTCAAAGAACCTAAAGTTAAAGACAGGTTTTAGAAATGACAAAAGAGAGAGAGAAAAAGAAGAATGGAAAATCTGAGTAAATAGGAGTGTGTTGTGTTTCTTCCAATATACGCCATAGTTCACATAGTGGGACATTATTTTAAATAATCTTTATGATATCTTAAATAACTTAAACATAACAGCACAAAAAATGCATTTCTATCTCATCATTAAAATTACATTTCAGCGCCCAAGCTAGTTATGACATGATCATTACGTGACAATAATCACTTGGTCTGTGTGACCGGAACTTCTACTGTGCATTATCACTTTTTAATCCACACCCAGCAGCCAATCAGAATCGAGTCTTCACCCGGACCATGGTATAAACAAATATATTAAGTCAAAGGCCTTGCTCTCATCATACAGTATCTATGATTGGAGATGTCTAATAAATTTTTCCTCCAAACATATTTCTTTATACAACCTTAATTGTGTGAATGCTCTGTGAAAGGGTGTGAAAAACATCAGCAAAATGTCTGAAAGACAACCATTGTGGGAAATATAACCTTCATGGAGGTTCCGAGAAGACTCAACGGAAGGAGCAAAAGGTAACATTTGTGAAGCTGCATTTCCAGGTTGTTTTTTGAAGGAATCAAGCAGTTACTAGCTAGTTTTTACTCTGAAACACAAACTGTGTGAGAGAAGTGTTATTCAAATGTGAGTTAGCTTATTTTTTTACTCAAAAATTATAAGTTATCTTATAAAATAAGCATGCATTTTTGTTTGTTCAAGAAGCAAATGTCATAATGAAATGAAAACTGTTTTCTTTAAGTGAAGTGAGAGGCTGAGAGCTGGAGCTGATGATGCTGGAGGACCAAAGAGGAGAGAACGTCAGGATGCTGGAGACCAAAGCTGCTCACCACATCAACAAAGATGCAGAACTGATGAAAACCCCAGACACATCCCAGCTGTCCAAACACCTCTAAATGCAGGAAAACCAGCAGCAGGTGAAATATTTTCCCACTGATGCTGCAGAATCTGCACCAAGAACTCTCCCTGGAAGTGTGGGCCTTGTGACTGTCACTGGCAGCATCACCAAGACCCTTGAGGAGCCAAAGAGGACAGAACTGCCCTGTGTGACCAAAACGTCTGTTGATATTTGACATTTTATGGACTGTTTTTTGCACATTTAGAGAAAGATTTTGTTGTTAACAGTTTGATACTGGACAAATTTAAACTTTTAGAAAACAAAATTTGTTGTTCATGTACATTTGCCCTTTCTTCTCATTAAAAATTCTAAAAATCACATTCTAATTTTTGTGTTGTTTTCTTTTTTTTACAGTTTGAACTGGTCCAACACTATTATGAAAAGAAAAACACTGTAAAATGATTATATATATTGAAAATTCAGCGTCTTCTTTGAAAAGGAGCAAAAGCACACAATTGTAGGACATTTTTTGACCCTTTCATAGTCAAAATTAACAAAAAGAAAGTCCAGGGAAACATTTTGATACTTGGGTGTTTAAGAGTTAAAACTCCTTACCCGTTTCTCGTTACTTCTCTATGATTTTTCAAAACTATACGGTTGGAATATACTTACTTTTTATTCCTACTGATTTGTGTTACCTTAATGAATACAGACTCAAAATAAATACGTAAAGCCATCCTCTTTATTTTCTCCTTTTATTTCATGATGTGAAAGTGTGAGAAAATTGAGAACTGATGCGTTTTTTTTTGTTTGTTTGTTTTTGGCTTAATCCTTTCTAAGTAAACTGCACATACTTAACTTTTTCCAAACTTTTACTTGACCTATTCATTGTTTTTGCATGTAGTACCACAAATTTCCCACATGTGGGCAGGCAAGTCCAGGATCTGGTACAGTTTTCAAGTCACACATGAAAGAAGGATAAAGTGTGTCACAGATTGACTTAAAAAAATAAAAATAATGTAAAACAATATTTACTTGAGTAAAATAGTATTCAATCTACAAAACTAGACATGGTTGATTTTGATTATGAGTAATTATAATGTAACTATTTACATCCAACTGTGGACGTATGAGCTTGTATTTTTCCAGTGAACTTATGACTGTTTAATTAAAGTTTGATTTATTTGGTTTCTGTTTTGATTGCTCAAAATCAATCAATTCCAATCAAAACTGTTGAGCAATTCTGGGCGACTTTAATTGATATTTGCACTCTGACATACTTTATGGTTTTTAACTTTAACATGTTCTTCAATTTTATTAAAATCTCCTCATCCAACAAGCTGAAACATTTTTCACCTGTGTTGAAAACAAGAACAAATAAATTAGGTTTTGTGTTAGAAATTTATTTTATTCAAGAAGGTGTTCTATAATTTTAAAAAATAAAGTTTTTTTTAAATAAATACAACCCCTGAACACCATTAACTTGCATTGGCTTGTCTTGAACTTTTCCTTTCTGTCTTCCACATTTGTCCAGACAAAGCCGGCATCATTTAGCTGCATGACAGCCCGTGGTGCCACACTTCTGCTGCAGAACATGACAGAACGTGTTTCAAATACCGCGTCAGGCTCTCCGCCTCACAGCTCTTTTTACGCTTCATTCGTTTACTGCTTGTAACTCTTTAGTGTTCTGTATCTGGGCCAAAGGGCGCAGGAGTTTTTCAACTTTGCACTGTTGGAAAATGTCACCTCGGAGTGCGCAAAACCAAAGATCTCGCGGGACGCGCAGCCAGATGCGTAAAAAAGGGTCCATCAAGATACTAAACCGACGTGTTGTGATTGTGAGTCAGTGTACCTCGAAGAGATCTCTGTGCGTGATTTACGTGAGAGTGTGTGTGCGCGCGCGCGTGTGTAGGTGTGTGTTTGAGCGCACAGTTCCATGCTCTGCCAGGTATTTCCGCGTCGCCGCCGCGCGCTCATTGGTGCGCCCTTCCAACGTGTCACCAGTTTTGGTGGATTACCCCATTTATCTTCAGCATCAAGAGGGTGGCACACCACTCTCAACTTCTGCCTTCACTGCGTCCAGCTGCGAATCAGAGACAGCAGAATCCGATTGGTTCTGGGGGAGACGAACAACTTTGCAACTATGCGTTTTTTCCCATCACACTTCACGTCTTTTTCCTTTCTCCTTTTGGCCCTCGATCTGCTCCTGGGGGTCACGGGGTCTCCGGGATGCCCGTCCTGCGGCTTGCCGGCGATGGAGAAAGACGCGGAGGAGAAGATGATGATAGAATTCGCCAAACAGCAACTTCTGGAGAAGCTGCACCTGAAGGAGAGACCGAACATCACCCAGTCCGTGCCACGGGTGGCACTTCTCACAGCCCTGCGCAAACTCCACGCGGGACGCGTCAGACAGGATGGCACCCTTGAGCTAGAAAACAGTTTACCAACCAAAGATCAAGGCTATGAAATAGTCAGCTTTGCAGATATAAGTAAGTTTGTTTGACACTTTTTTATTCACAGTTTTAGAATGAAAAAATAATGTTTCATTACACCTATATCTTTTAGGGGTATTTACACCCCCCTCCCTCCTTTTTTTCTTTACTTATAATGTACCTGACGTTAAGTGACAAGTGTGAAAGGGCACACTGTGTTGATTTTTGGAGTAAAGTAAACACACCCCCTTTCTGCAAACAGATCTGAAAAAATGTCAAAAGTTTAGGAAAATTCTCACCATATAAAACAGACTACATGCACATATTTATATAAATTTGAGACACTGACTTAAACCTAGAATATTGAGCTTTTCTCATCCCAAACAATCGTGATTTGGAATCGTCCTCAGTTGTGTAACTGTCACAGACAGGACACAACCTGACAGCAACTTAACTGACACAACAGACACAAAAAACACACTTTTAAACCCAGACAGATCCTTGTTTTAGATCTGATTGGCTTTTGCAAGAGTATAAATGGCTAAGAAATATAAAATGATGTAGCTGGTAATAGAGCTGACTATTAAAATGATCAACAACTAACTTAATAGTTGTCGATTATTTTTTCAATTAGTCGTTACTTTATATTATATGGAGTTGGAGTATTGTAAAGTGGAAACTTATAATGGCATTATGCTAGCTTTTTGGACTATTTTGGAGTTTGGCTAATATTTCAGCTACAGGTTTTGGCTAATTAAGGATTTTTCTCAGTTTTTTTGGGGCTATTTTATAGTTTAGCTAATATTTCAGCTGCATGCTAGCTGTTTTGGCTAACTAAGTCTTTTTTCGTTTTTTTAAACTATTTTAGCATTTAACTAACATTTTAGCTTCCTATCAACTTTAGCATTTTCAGCTATTAGCTCCAGCAATTTCCGATGAAGCCTTCAGTGTTTTAGCAATCAATTTCAGCATCTTCAGCTACTTGCATCTCCAGAGGCCAAATTCAGCTTACAGCATTCACACTATAGCATCATCACAGGTAATGCTATATATCAAGGATTTAGTTAGTTTAAAGCTAAAGCACATCCAGTTTACACATGACCCGATTAGTGAGCTAATCGGAAAAGAATAATCTGTGATTAGTTGATTATTGAAATAATAGTTTGTTGCTTCTTTTCAACTTTTATAAGAGAAAATATGTTTATGTTCCTTAATTTACCGTATTTGGAACATGATTAACGTAATTCCAGCAGATTTTTCCTTCAAAATGTACTGGAATTATTAAAAAAAGTTACAGTTTGTCAAAGATTTTGTGTTTAAGTATCTCTGTGTTAAAAGGTTAAATAAGGGTAGAAAATTTCCCATTTTTTTTATTAATCTGCATCTTTTTTCTTAAGATCTTTTGTGAAAGGTGTAAACTTCACACAGTGATCGAATGACACTGGTGTTCCTTTTTTTCTTTAGTTTAAAATACATTTTTGTTTTAATGGAGAGTTTTCACAGCTTTTGAAGGACATCTGCAGGGCATTCTTTGTTCTTGACAACAACATTCTCCAAAAAAAAAAAAGCTCATAAAGTAACAGTCTGTTGTTGTTGCTCCACAGGTGACTCAGATAAAGGGGACAAAGCGAGCCTTAGCCTTACCTTTCAGTTCCTACAAGAACGGGGCAAGAGCATTCAAGTCCTCCAGTCATCTCTGTGGATCTATTCCCGCTCCTCCCAAGACCCTCACAGAAACTCCCGACTCCTCGCCCGGGTCTTCCTCTCTGCGGAAGGCGGCCTCCCGGGCACCAACCGCACCCTGGTGATCGAAAAGATGCTCGAAGTCCAGGAGAACAATTGGCACACTTTCTCCATCACCCGCACCCTGCAGACCTTCTTGGACGGCGGCCAAAGGCGGCTGAGACTGGAGGTCAGCTGTGAAGAGGACGGGAAGAACCTGTGCTCCCTGGATGGCTCCGACAGCCCCAACCGGCCCTTCCTGGTGGCCCAGGTGCGTCTCCGGGACGACCACTCGAAACACTCTGTGAGGAAGCGCTCGCTGCGCTGCGGTAACGAGGTAACCGTGTGCTGCAAGAGAGACTTCTACATCAAATTCAAGGACATCCAGTGGGACGAGTGGATCATCGCGCCCGAGGGCTACCACATGAACTACTGCATGGGTCAGTGCCCTCAGCATCTATCTGGCTCTCCAGGTATCGCGTCCTCTTTCCACGCCACCATCTTTAGCCAGCTAAAAGTCAACGGCATCAACACGGCGACAGCTTCATGCTGCATTCCCACTGAACGCCAGCCGCTATCCATGGTCTATTTCAACTCTCAGCACAGCATCGTTAAGACAGACGTCCCGGACATGATCGTAGAGTCGTGTGGATGCACATAGACCACAGTGTGGAAAATCGTGGACACAGACTTCATGAAAACTCCCACACACGTGGAAGTTTCTTTGACTTTGCACAGCCCACATCCACACAAAATTATTTAAGCCACAAAGTGAGAAATCTCTGTTTATTTTTCTATGATTTTGTAATAATTTCCTGAAGTAATGCTTTTAATGATGTCGACTGTAAGGTCTGTCTTGTGTGTTTCCCTACGTTCAACTTTATTGTTTTTTTTTAAATAAATATATGTCAGTTATAATAAGTCACTTCACAATTTTCATCAACCTAGTTTTTAAGCCTTCTACAGTCTGAAATCCAAGTATTTTATTCAATATTATGTCACACAAAGGCATCATTGTACCAAATTTTGAAACTATGAAGCTATTTATTTTCCTTTTTTAAATAATAACTGAGAGAACGAGTTTCTGCAGTTTGTAACTGAAATGTTTCCCATTCGTGCATAATAGTTGATATCTGCTGCTTAAGACTTTAGGGCCTTATTTTGTACATTACTTTTTATGTCCTTTTGTGATGTTCTAATATGTCATGTTGGTCACAAGTTTGAATATGAAACTGTTTATTTAAAAGATTCTTTTACTGTCAAATCAGAACTTTTTTTATGTCATCAAAACAAAAGATGGAGCTTCTGGATTTCTTCAGTTTCGAGTGAATTATTATGAAATTCCAGTTTTTTTGCACAACTTTACTATAGAACTACTTTGTCTTTGTCTACTCTTAAAAATGTTGCTTTATCTCTAAGCATGGTTGGACTGTTTTTAGACGTTGCTCCGTGTGCATTTCTTTCTGCCAAACTTTATTTTTTTATGCTCTGCAGAATAAAAGAAGCTCAGTTTCCCTCCCAGCTCCAGAGGCGTCTTTGTTCTCCTTCACTGAAACTCTGTGCACGTGACTTATACTTACAAATAAGCCAATGAATCTCTACTTTTTAGTCGAGTTTTTTTATCAAAAGTTCATTGACAAAGCGCCATATCACAGCTTTACATGATATATTTCCAAAAGTGTAAGTATTAAAAAATCAGTTTCACCTATTTATCAGAACATTTTTTTGCATTCATGTTTTTCAAGTCAGACATGCATTTTTCCAATCATTTTAATCCCACCTAACACAGCATTTCTGTGTTTTACCCCAAGGGATATCAACACATCAGTGCAACTGGCTCTAAAATGAAAGCATAAGCTACAAATTTTGAAATAAAAACTCCAAAATGTAATTTTCAATCAATTAAAGCCAGGTTTTTATCCAGATTCCATTGCGCATCTACTTCTGGTGCGCCCATTCTGTCAAATATTAGAGGCCTTTGTGGCCCACAGCTCTAAATGTTTGCCTACTCCTGGTCTAATACTTACTGTAATAAAACAGGCAAAGCAATGACCTGTAGATCAAAGCCATTAAAATATCTTACGACAAATTCAAAGCCTCTTTTAGGTTTTAGTTTTCTGACACATATTTCATGCTAAAATTGCCAACAAATCAAAAATCATCCCAACTTTAGAGACTAGTAAACAGCTAACACCACTTTCTAAATTAACTAACATTCATGGAGTTCTTTCCTAATCTGATTCACAGAATCGAAACTTGCTTAAAAAATGTTTACATTTTATTGAGTGTAACTGGAATTGTCCTGATTTGCGCTTGAAGCAAAAATGGTCGTTGTTCTTCCTTTTAATGCAATTTATTTTCTTGCATTTTCTTAAAGAGTCTCAAAGTACAAAATAAATCCATAAAAATATATTTTAAGGGCAAAAAAAAGTACTACACACAACAATAACATGGTCTAAGATTAATGTGCTGTCGTGCTTCCAAAGTTCTAAATCCAACTAAAAACCAATAAAAAGATACGGCAGCTCCCAGAATGCATCTTAACCAATAAGAGGCCAAAATGGCCGTAAGACCAAATATATTTTAATAAAAAAAGGGTTCTCAAAATATTTACCTTTTAAAGTGATTTTTTATTATTTAAAATATATTATTATTATATTAAAAACCAATTTAATCAAAGACTTTCAGTAAACTCTTGACATTATTGCATCATTCTTCCATCAATAATTAATTATTTATTTATCCACTGTGTTTGTGTTGACACACAAATATTACATCTTTTGGATTTGGCTTAGTCATATTTTTATTTAATGTTTTTACGCATATGAAACTGATAACAAGAAAACATGACTCTTACTTTCTAAGAAACAAGAAAAACCAGCAGGTGCGGTCCACCTTTAGGAATGACTAAGCAAAACTCATCCAATATGAAGTTAGAAATGTGCTTCATCAGCATCTCGACTGTATTATTTATACAAGTCGGCTCATCTATTATAGGCGGCTCTGCCAGTTTATGAACCCAAGGTCAACTCCCAGCAGTGTAAGCAAACATTTAGCTATTGCTTAAATGTCTGCTAATGTGAAGGTCTGTGAGGCAGGTGGGTCAATAAGCATGTGCCGATGCACGTTGGCATTTATAGCATTCAAAGTCTAAAGTTTCAGGGATGATGTAAATTTAGTAGCTTCTCAGCAACAGCTGGGTCTGTTTATAGACACATCTTCAGTGCATATCAACAGACACATTTTACGGCTGATGGAGAGGCAATTATTCATGTCAGACATTTTTCTGAGAGTGTTTCGTCAAACCGCCTATAAAAAAAAAAAACATTCCCTGAGGAATTTATTTGCTCATTTATGGAACCTCGTAATGATGTAGAGGTTTGGGGCCTCATGTTTACAATTTGTGGGATTCTTTTATTTTAAAAAAAGGACACAAGTTTTCTTATTTTTTGTGTTTGTGAACCAGTTGTGTACACAATCTGAATATACTGCCTAAATATCCAAAACATATAACCAGAGGAAGGTTTTGCAAAGTTTTATCAGGATTAGCCACATTTTTTTTTCTCTAAATTAAAAAAAAAAAAAACTGCAATGTTTTAAATTGCTTTGAACGTTTAGCAAATCTTAAGGTCCAACCCTCTTTAGATCAATTGTAAAATTGTTTTCTTTTATTTTTTTTCTTTAAATTATCATTATGCCGTTTAAATAAAATCAAATTTCATTGTTTCTACGACTGCAGTGTGGCAGCAGTTCACCAGAAATTCACCTCTGTTTGCATGAAGTAAGCCTTCACTCATTTCCCATCATCCCTTTGTATAAACTCTCTTCTGCTAGCTTATAGCCTCTCATATATAGCCCCTTATAAATACTGTATACCAAGCAATATTAGAGCTATCAAGCCGTACAGTTTTGAACCAAATATCAGCTCAGACATAGAAAATGAAGACGTTCATGGATCTATTTGTGTGCAAGTAGCCCGTTGTAGCTTCTACATCACAGTAACAGGCTTTTTCAAATGGCCTTCTTTTGTTGATTTGAGTAAAGAAATAGAAACACAATTGTCATTTTTTTATGAAGATAAATGTCAGAAGAACATGTTAAATACACCAAAAACATTTTTTTTTTCCTCGTAGTAGGTCTGACGGCTGGTTGGAAAGATAAACATTTGTTGACAGTTAACCTGACACACGCCGCACCTTCACCGGCCAGTTCCTACAAGTCTGTGGAACTCCCCGGGAGGGATGAAATGATTTTAAGATATATTCATTATATCATTTGGCATTTTGATAGTGACAGCATGAAAGTGATATCATATGATTTACGGTGAACCTTTTTTTTTATGATTTTCATGCTTGTAAATATAACAGTTACGTCCTTTGTGCTCCGTTGATGGGGTGTTTTGACAGAGACTGTTAGGTAAGAAATGTTTTAGCTTAAGAGATGACTCAGAAAAATGTTGGTTTTATTTGTCTCCATGCAGAACTTTTGCCTATTTAAATTAAAGTATATTTTGCTTAAGCTGTAACTTTAGTTTTGGATTGTGTGCTGCTGACCACTTGGCCAGGTCACCGTTGTAGAAGAGATCTTGATCTCAACGGATTTTTCCACCTGGTTAAATAAAGGTTAAAAAAATGTTCCCAGAGGTAAACAAATGGACGGCTCAGGTTCAGGATTTTGCACTAAAAAATATATATTTATATTGCAACTCTCTTGTTTTATTTCATTTAAACCAGTTTTGGCCTGATAGATACGATTAATAGAGGCTGACATGACCTATAGGGAGCAAACGTGTCTTATTTTCTAAAGCCGCAGTTATGTTTAAACATGTGGTTTTGTGCATATTTGCACAGCACACAGAGAATGTAGGTGATCGAAATGGAGATTTTCAATTCTGTGTCAAGTTTAGCTTTTCTATTTTTATATGACATTTTTGTTTCACTTCTATGAGTCAGTTTGTAATTCCCACAAATTAAAAATATTTTATTATCTCCTTGCATTTTAGAACTTGCATTATTTACTTTGAACATTTATTTTAAATGTATTAAGTGTTCACATTGTGTTTTTTTGTGTATGTTTAAAGGTAATACACACTTTCTGATGCCTACAATAAAAATATTTATATTTATATTTCCAGCAATGTAATTTATTGTCTTATTTAAGATATTTGACACCTAAAAAACCTTATCTGGAAGCATTAGGAATGATTTATTTTTCTTCTTAACGATAACAAACCATCATAAATTCATCGTGACTGATTAGTGAAATCATCACCGTGCCATTTTTAGACGGTCCAAGAAACAAGGCGCTTTCACCCTGTCATGCAGTCATGTTGGCACTGTCTGTAGGGCAAAGGGTGTATTTACTCACGCAAACACTGAAGTGGCTTTATGCTTCGTCTGTGTTTAACGTGTAAACAACTGTCACACTCCCTTGGCATGGGACCATTGTTATACTGTGCATTTGCGGTTGAAACTGATTGTCAATAGTCATATATTTGAAATAATCCGCAATATATTTCAGTTTGATGGGCGTTTTTACTAAAAAATATATATATATTTTTACAATGTTCAAATTCCGTAAATAAAAGCATTTAAGAGCACGTGGAGGAGTTGAATACAAAGAACAACTGACAACACGTTTAGCGTGTCCTTTCATATTTAGTGGGTCAAACTATGATGTCACCTCCAGTGATAATTTCACAATTTACCCTAAGGGCAATAGCAGAGGTGAAGTTGCACCATCCAAAATGGACTCTAGTCGTTTTATGATGTAAGTGGTATCAAGTATGACTTTTTAATTGAAATGGTGCATATATATTCCTGTTAATGAGTCATGTTTAAGGTGTTGGCTTGCTTTAAAGAGCTTTTTAAGTTTTGAATTCATTGCAGCTTTGTATTGATTTATTGTAACTTTTTAAGCTTTAACGTGATCAACGTCATTCCAGTAGATTTTGAAGGAGAAAAGCGGCTCAACGAGCCGCTTTTCTCCTTCAAAATCTACTGGAATGACGCTGAAAAAGGTACATTTTTGTTAAAGATTTTGTGTTTGTTAAGAGGTTAAGAAAAACTACAACAAAAAAGAGACACGTGAAACAGATAACAGCTATAAAACTTGGATACAAGTGATCTAAGTGAGGAACAATGGTGAACCGGTGACAAGGTCACGGGTGGCCAAAGATCAGTGAAACACGAGGGGAGCATCTGGAGATCACATGGTACCAGGGTGGACTATAA
>NC_050516.1:26092929-26109704 GCF_002922805.2 Oryzias melastigma
TTTTTTTGGTATGTCCAACCACATACAATGACGTGTAAAAATGGTGATCTCTGATACCTACGACTATGTTCAGGAGGAACATGTGCAAACCAAAAACAGTTCAAGAATGGTTTTAAAAGGTTTAAAATAAGTTTGAAAAGTGGACTTTGTCTTGAAACTACAATACATTCCAATTAATGAGGCAAAAAAAATCCCATAACCTTCAGGAAGGATTTTTCAAATCTTTGAAAAATCAACTTTTTTAGCTTTTAAGTGTGTTATACAGTTCATTCCTCTCTATAAAGAACCCCAAAGTGGTATTTTGATCGCTCGTTTCTGAGTAATCCTCTCAACAGCAGCCCCTCCTATACCCACAAAAATGAGCAGGTCCTCACATGCTGATGTCACAACGTGTCTGCTCCGCCCCCAGGCTAACTCAAACACTTTTTCTGCAAAGCTAGCAGCTGGAGTTAGTGGCGATCAGCCCGTTTCGTGAGCCTGGCTGTGATGCTACTATTGGTTGACTATGCGGCTATTCAAAGAGGGAGGTCCCAACTATAAGCATTCTGGGGAAAAGACTCTATTTTAATTTAAATTTTTGTGGTTGTTTTTATATTACTTATTTGTTCTGTTTTGTTTTAGTGTAAAGCATTTTGCGTTATTTTTATATACGAAAAGGGCTATATCAATAAAGATTGATTCATTCAAGGCTCCCACTCCACAGTTTCATTACTGCGAGCATATTTACAGATTTAAAAAATGTGAAAAAAAATCTCAGCTTTTTCACTATTAATTAATTCATTTAGTCAATGTAGAAACATTAAGTGAAGTTACAGATGCTAAAAACTTTCTTTACACCTCTGTCTTAATTACTATAAAATATCAATATCCCAGACGTAAATTAAAACAGACTATTATAGTTTGCAAAAAGAAAGAAGATTACATCTTCAAAATGATGCAAGACGGTTCAAAGATTTCTAATTCAACAAAACTGAGCTGGTCAAAGTTTGTTTCTGGGGCTGGAGATCACTGCCAAACTTTTAAATCCATTTAAAATGATTTAAAAAAAAGAAGAATTCTAGAGCCATTTTTGCTTGTTTAGAAAAAGCAAGTTTCACAAGAAATAACTTAAACAGAACAAATGTTTAATTTTCATTAATTTTCATGTGAACTCTTACAAATTGACAGAAGTTCGTTGTTTGTTTGTTTTTGTTTTTTATTGCTTGAGACAAAACAAGAGACAACTTATTGTAGTAAAGTTTAGTTTCATATTCAAGCATCCTAAGGAGTTACACATGCATGATTCCTCACACTTTAATTTAAAGAGGTTTTTTATTTAAAACAACTTGGATGTAAAAATATTACTCACGTCAGTGAGTCGAATGAGGTTCTTCCTGAGCCAGATCATTGTTTGATAGGAAGTCTGTGAAAAGATCAGAGCAGACAACACAGAAAAAATGATTTTAAACAGATATATTTAAAGTTTTTTTTAAATACATTTTGGTCTTTGACATAGGACGTGTCCATTTCCTTTTTTTTCTTAATGTACTTTTTTTTCCAACAGTTCTTTTTCTTTTATTTCTTCCTATTCAAGGTGGTTTAGTTAATTGCTCCTATATAATCAGTCAGTTAACCTTTATATACCGTTTTTTAAGTTGATGAATCAGTGTCTGTTCTCATGTTCGTTTCCATCTCTATTAGAGTTCCTTTAGTTAGTATTATCCATGCATTTTAACACCTTTTAGGTGATTTTTTTTGTTGGGTTTGTAACGTTTTATCAAGATTAGCCACAAATTTTTAGCTTTTTTTCCTCTAAATTTAAGTTTCAATGTACTTTCCCAACTTTAACATTCAGCTTCGACCCAACCCAACATCCAAAAATAAAGATTGGTTCTGATTACAAAAGTGTGCTTGTCTCATTTTATCCTTAAATGGTCACAACACCTATGTTATAGATTGAATGCTACAAGTTTTGAAACAGATATCCAGTAACATTCTGGCTATTATAGCAAGAAATTTATCACCACGAAGATTTTGTTTTATTAAAAAAATAAACAGATTTTTAAAAAATTCACTCTGCAGCACAGATTTCAGGACACAACTGGACTTGAGCAACTCGGGTGAAGCACTTACCAAAAAAAAGAGATACCCTAAAGAAGGCGCACAATTAACTAAAGTAAAATAATCTCATACAAGATTACATTTTCTCTTTCTTTACTCATAAAAAGCTTTTGGAAGAATCTCAAAGTTGTTCACCTTTCTGCATATCAGGGGTCGTCACAGCGAATCAGCTTTTACTGATCTGCACACTTGGTTTGACAGAGTTTTTTACCAGATTCCCTCCAGAAGACATAAACCTGTATTTTATCCAGGCTTGGGATCGGCATAGAAAGACTCAGAGTTGGGCCTTCTTGTGGCTACATAGTTAGGGAGAAGAGTGAAGGGTCTTGCCAAGGGAATCACTCTGGATTCAGTGGTTTCCCATGTGTCAGTCCTGCACCTAACCAGCTGAGCCATCCAGCTGCTTCCCTATAGACTGGATCTCTTGCTCAGAAATTAATATTAAGTTGGGAATCGCATTGTTTCTGGGAATTGATTGAAATCTCTTGGGGATAGGAAATGATTTGCAGAAACCAGAGACTTTAGACCTGCCCACATCTGCTCTAACGACGGGTGAAGTCATCAGCAACATCACACTTTAAAACCTGATGAAGATCTTTTAGTTGCTGTTTGCATCAGATGCAGTGACAAAGTTCAGTTTAAACAACTTTCTATCATTTTTTTTTTTTACAAATGGATGATAAAGCACAACTGGAATCTATTGTCCACACAGAAACCTTGATATTTCAAGGAAAAAGTTGAGTAAAAGAGAAACAGTGTGAACTCCAAGGAGATGTCATCTCTCAAAAGAAACTTATGCTCCCTCTGAATTCTAAGAAAACTGGCTTGTTGGTAATAGTTGCTGTCATGGGTAAAGGTTGAGGGCGTGAGTGCACGTGTGATGGTTTTAAAGTACGGTTCAGAGGGAGAATCTGGGCAGGTGAGAGCTGAATGACAACAGGAAGCTTCTTCATTAGTCTGGCTAACGGAAGACGAATAGTTGACCTACTTGAGCCTACTGACTCACTGATATACTAACACACTGACCCACTGTTTGTGGTGTGCCTCTAAAACCCTAATCCTTTACTCCACTCACAATCCCACAAATCCCCGGCGTTGGGTTAAGGCGTCAGTCAGAGTCATGTCCTGTGGAGTCATACCGGGCCAGAACGAGCAGAAAGCACTCTCACACTCTGTCTTCAGGTGAACGGTAAACAGACTTAAGCTCTGTGTGAAGATTAGTGCACAAACAGCTACGTGACCCCGCCTGAAAAGAGAAAAGCTTTTGCTAAATGTTTGCATTTTCCCAGACTTGTGCATTTGACATGTGAAGTGTTTTGCAGAGAAAGCGTTGAAAGACTTGACTCTACTGACTGACTCAAGTCAAATCCCTGAGCAGATCATATCAAAAGTGGTCAAATATAAACCATCCAAACAAGATTCTCCTATATATGTTCAATTTATATATTTCTATTTACTTTATTCATGTGTTTAAAGGGCACAGAAAATATTTTTCTAAATAAAACATGAAAACACAAAATATGAGACATTATGTAATACCATAGTACTCTAAAATTCTTAAACGTTCAAAAATAACATTTGTTTTTTATCACTGAAAAATGTCGACCTTATTCCAGTTTCAGACGGTGTTTAGCAAACTGTTGTCACTTTGCTGCTCTTTCAGACACAGCACTTCAAATAACGTTTAAGTCCACAGGATGATCCTATTACGATAGACCCAGTTACCTGTTATATCGCTGCGTGTTACATCACAAGTGTCTTGTTCTAGAACAATATCCGTCATCCTTTATATGACCTCGACTCAGGCCTCACAGCTTTGATCTTCACGTGGCCTCTGCGTTTAATCAGGTCATTTCTATTAACAGTTATCCAAGGATGCATAATATTACAAAAGTTAATGAGGTACGCTGGAAATGGTGTTGATATTGTATTTTTGTTTAGCTTTTTTAACTATTTTTTATTTTAAAAATGGAAATTTGGCTTAATAATTTTTTTTCCGCTGGAAATTTGGCATAAAAATGATAAATGGTTCTAGATGTAAAGCGATTCATTAAGCGAATTACATTAACTCTGCCTTTTGTTTAGCAAGAGTTGGCAAAGATTGACTTTCAGTCTCCCCTTTTCACCACCTGGTGGCGCTGCTTAAGCAAGAAGCCTCCAACTTTAAGATCTACTAATGAAAAAATCCAATTAAAATGATTCCCGCTTAACTGCAGTCACGTTGTTGACTCCGTCACGTCTCCACGTGCGCAACAAAGAATTCAAAACTTCAAACAAACAGAAAGTCTATCTGAGTGAATGGACAATAAAGTCATAATTTTGTGATACTCTGTATAATATTGACATGGATGACTGCAACATCATAAGGTGTCCTTGAGAACTCCTCAAGGGTCCATAGAACACTATATCTGGACAAACATACGCCCAACATTTCAAGTCACGCATCAGCAAACAATGCAACGTTTTGTTTCCCTTTTGACTTATAACCGAGATCTTATTTTGTGTTTTCAGTTTTTGTTCTTCTAAAATGTATTGTTTGGTCAGCAGAGGGCACTGGACTCTTTGTTTTTGCACAAATGATACATATCAAAGATTTGAACAAAAACTTATCTCAGGTTTTGAGTCCATTCAGGCATGCCACTGACAGGAACTCTGATCAAGACATACACTCCGCCTAAAATAGCAGGGAAACACCCAAAATAAGCACTAAAGAGACATGACCTCATGCACCAATATGTCTCCCGTAATTACAAATCATACCAAATTCTTGTCTTGGAAATGTTCATGCAGTCATTTTGTAGAACTCAGAGTCTCCAAAGTCTATTTGCAGGACGATGCATCTGGCATACCACAAATTGTATTCCAGTATTCCAGAATGTCCCTTTTCTGAGAATAATACTTTTTTTCCATGAGAGAGAAAAATCCTAATAGTTTCACATTAATGCTCAAGTATTTTAAACAAATCTAAACAGATGTATTTTTTAAGAAAGGTTTAGAGCAGGTTAGGTGCCAAGGATTCAGCAAACTATTACCTTTCAAGTGATGCTTCTGACGCACAAAACAAGGATTCAATAAAAAATATTTGTGTTCCAAACTCCTCCGTGGCTAACACATCATTAATTGTACATTTCAGATCCATGCCTACCATCGTGAGACTATTCTATATGAGTACTTACATGATGTTTGACACTGAAAGCAGAAGTTTCCCTATTTTGAGAAGGCATCACACCAAGGATTCCCATCATCTAAAGCAGAAACGACACCAAATGCATTGTAAATGATAAAGAAATGTCATCTAGATTAAAAGAAAAGCAACACTTTAGTGGATGAACCAGGCTTGAACTCCACAGCAATCCTGCACTAACTCACAGGTACAGTAAGCAGAATGATTAGAGTTTGCACAAGTATGCCTGACAGTTTGATTGTAAGTGGTTTCTGGATTTCTTTGTTGTGATAAAGTAAGAAGGGAGATAGTGAATACTCTGTTTGTACCTTGTGATTCTTTGTCTAAATCCAAACACCCTTAAACACCAAGTTTTGTATTTGGCAAGAACTTTCTTGATGTACAAACCTTGTTCCTCTCTGCAAGCCTCTTCATCACCACTCCAGCACTTTGAAACACCTGATAGTCAATGCATAGGCTGTAAAGAAAGTACGGACAAAGTCTTAGAACAGGGATAGGCAACTGCCGGCCTCGAGGGCCGCTGTGTCTGCATGATTTCCAGACGTCCAAGTCCTACTCATGAATGATTACCTGGTTCAGGTGTGCCTTGCCAATTACAACATGTCAGAGCAGCGTTACGTTCAAAAACATGCAGGAATTCGTCCCTTGAGGCTATGAGTTGCCTATCTCTGCCTTATTAAATGGCTACTAAACCCTCCGTTAGTTCCTTCTTGGTGTGCCCTGAAGAAGAAAGAAACCAAAAGGAATAAGGAAATGACATCCATTACTTGCAGATACAGCAAACTGACAGAATGTCTTGGTCCAACAAGAGTGGGTTTACTGAGGAATGCCAGGCCAAAGCTTCCAAGAACATTGGGTCGATGGTAGTGTGAGGTATGCTCAGTTCAGTAGATTGTCTTACTAAGATGTTTGAAACAAATATTTAAAAAGTAGTGAATTTTGAACTTTTAGCAATGCAGATAAATGGTGGGGGAATCAGCTTAGAAAGCTTCTGAGAAGGTTGAGTTCATAGTCATAGGGAATGGCTTGTTCCACACGAGAAAACATCTCTTTGTTACTTATTAGCTTTCAATTTACAGTCTAATCAGACAAGCAAATTGTCATTGAAATTGCTCTGAGCTAAGAATCTCATCTCCAGTAAGGAATCGAGTAGGTAAAGTTGTACTGTCCTTCACACCGTCTGTTCAAATTTGGACAATGGCTTCCATGGAGCCCTCTGGCAGTTTGTCTCTTTATAGGTGGAAAGTTGAGGGCAAGAATTGTGCATCATTAATGGTGTGTGGCATTGATATATATCTACATTTATTATCGAGGGAAAATCAAGATGTAAAGTACCATTGAGATGTACTGGGACAATCACTGGATAGAAACCAACAGCTATAAGACCTTAAGTCAACATTGGTATCTTAGAGTTAGAATCTGGCGGTATTGCCATGGAGTCTGGTACCTTTACATACCACTTAACATCCCGTCTAATTATTCTTACCATCTACATCCTGTTCAGTGTTGCTGGGTTGTTGTACCTGTCCCAGCTGCCTCCTGACAATGGAAAATAGTCCCCTACCAGAAAACAAGATGACCATTTGACATTCCCAAACATGTGCTTGCAGAAAACAAACAGTTTGGTTAAGTAGAGTGAAAGTGTTATGAACAGACGGCCGGTTCCACATGCAACAGGTTTATTCTGTAGAGCTAAAGCAGGGTCAGGCAGGCAAAGGTCCATCATGAGCATAGAAGTGTCACCGGTCAGGCTTTAGCAATCGAGGGTCGGGGCAGGCAGCAGACAAACAGAGTCAGAACAGAATCAGGGTCAGGAAAATAGAATGTCAGGTCAGAGTAACGATGCTCGGTAATGCAGGCAATACGGCACAAACAATACTTTGCACTGAGCGAGGCTCGGCGCTCTGCTCAAGTCTCAGATGGATGTTTGTCAATTAGATTCAGGTGGGCGGGGTCCGGGGACTGTGAGCTGAGGCAGCTGGGAGATGTAGTGAGTCAATTAACAGGGGATGGCTCCTGCCAGTGACCAGAGGGGGAGACAGAGCTCTGAATCCTGACAGAGAGAAGTTTATTTGTAGCAATAGAGGCAATGAATGACATAATTGGAGACTTTATTCCATCAGACTCTTGGAGAAGTCTGATGGAATAAATACAGAAAATGCTGATTTAAGACGATTGTTTTCAATAAAAAAATTTGATAGTTGTGCTTCATCTTTTGTAGCTTTGTATGATAAAAGGCAAACTTTTATGTATAATAGCATGTTTGAAAACTTCATTATAAAATGTTTTCTCTTTTCATTCCTGGAGATAAGTTGAATGACTTGTTGAGATGCTGGTATAAGTCATCTCTGATTCTGTTATTTGTGTCACTGTTTGGAGGTGGAGCCAAATAAACAGAAAATTGGATTGTTTTGACAAGAAAGGTGTAAATGCGGTGGACTAGTGAACCATCCAGGATGTACACTGCCTTTGCCTGGCTGTGGCTAGTATAGGCTCCAGCAACGAATCCCTTGAAAACGATTAAGTCGTCCAGGCCTCAAAGTCTAGTGTCCTGCATGTTTTCAACTAACCAGTCATTCAAGCTTCTAATTGCCAACACACCTGATCTGGGAAATCAGTGGCGGATAAGGCTGGTGCCTGAAAAACCAGCAGGATGCCGACCCTCCAGGCTTGGAGTCCAACACCGTTGGTTTAAAGCAGGGGTCTGCAAACTGAGCCACATGTGGCTCTTTGATCCCTCCACTGTGGCTCTCTGGTTAAAGAAAAATAAAAATGATTTTCTACTTTAAATTAATATAGAGGTTACACTAAAATATTTTGACAGATTTTTGAGACCATCAAAAATGTGTTTGATTTTAGTGCACAACCAGAATTCATACTTAAGGCACATCAGATTATAAGGCAGATTTCCTATTGTTGGAAAGTCAAGGATTTTAAGTTTTCCTGATGGTCCAAAAAATACAACATGGGTCACTTGGTTCTGATTTATGAATTTCATGCTGAGATGCACCAACGATGGTAAAATAAAATGTTCTTTTTTTCACTGATGACATGACACTAAATACTACATTTGCTACGGTACATGGTGTCTTATTTTGAAAGAATATCATGCAAACTTCAGTCAAAAGTTATAAACTTTTAAAAATTAATAAAAAAAAACAACTTTCTCTATGTTTAGTTATGCCAAAAATTATATTATCATATTAGCTGCAATAACATATTTAAAAAAAATTATTGTCTTATCTCTCTAAAGCAGGGGTCTGCAACCTGCGGATCCGGAGCCACATGTGGTTAAAAAAAAAAAAAAAAAAAGATTTTTTTTATTTATTTTTTTTTTTTAGAAGTAGATGTAAAATAAAAAGTAAGTAGTAAAGTAAACAAAGAAACAAAAGGAGAGTAGTCAATCAATCATTAATGCAACAACAATCAATTCAGCTTTGAGTCAGACTAAAACAGACAGTTTTTTTTAAATCAAGTGGAGATCAGTTAACACAACCAGAAATCATATTTTTGAGTTTCAGTGCACCATAGTGTTAGAAAAAATACAGTAAGGGTCAGTCAACCAGCTCTGATTTCAATTAGTTAATTGATTTGACAAATTTAAGGCTGAGATGCAACATAAAAAGTAAAATAAACTGTTTTTTTCTTTAAATCAATGCTGACTTCACATTACTCATTATTACACTTTGTGGTAAAGGATGTCTTTTATTTTGAAAGGACTTAATGTGATGCTCTGTCAAAAGATATAATTGATATTTTGAAAAAAGGCTTTTAAAAAGTTTTATTTAAACCAAAAATCAAAATTTAATTCATAGTTATAATAATAACAACAATTAAATATTAGTGGAAATCAGTGTCTTATTTTTCCAAAGCGTGATTTAAGACTTTGTGGCTCTTACTGGGTGGTAGTTGGTAAGAAATTGACTCGGATGGCTCTTTAAGTGTTGAAGGTTGCAGAACCCTAGTTTAGAGGATGGATGGATGGATGGATGGATCTTACCTAAACCAAAGCACTCATAGACATTTGACTCATCCAGTCCATCAACAGTTAATGTGTTGTCTGAACTGAACTGAGTCACCAAGAGTGACTTAAGCATTTGCAGGCAATGTACTAAGCTTCTAGATTTAAAAAAAATATGTGCCTTTTAGGTATTAATTTTTTTTCTGAAATAAACCAAATTGAACTTACAGCAAATTTGACGTGACATCCTAAACCCCCTGCTTGTCTTACATCTTCAGTGCCTGCAGTCGTTTGGATGAAGTCATGGAGAAAACAAAGAACCCTGAAACAAGTTAAGCAGAAATATGATTACAGGTGAGTTATTGTGTTACCACCAGACTTTGATTCTCAAATAACTGAATCCAAAACCCCTTTTCAAATCAATCATCACTAATGTTTTCTTATTTTTCACTCTTTACAGATCAGGTAATAAAGTAATTTTTTTAAATATTTCCTCCATTAACTACAACAAACTGAGATAACATTCATTTGTGTAGAGGGTCATGTTTGGTCCAGTTTTAGTAAAGATGATTGAATGTTTGCAGATCTGCCCCAGTCTCCACTACATCTAAAGCTCTATTCAGTATTTTGAACTGCTGAGTTAAAATTTTCTAGGATACAATTATGGGTTTGTTTATGTTTTAATCACACAAAAAATATAATATACTGTATAATAATGTGAGTTAGGAGCATTTGTAGTTGGGAAAAGCATAAATATGCACAAAAATGTTAATATATTGCATTAAATTTAGGCTAGTTATTGGTTATACTGTAAATATGCATTCAGTTATTGGTTTATAAATGAGAGAAACTGAGTAAAAGGTATGTTCACTGTCTTTGTAAACGTTTTAAGCCAAAAAAAAAGGAATTTAAAGAAAAGTCAGAAACTGGGATTTAGATTTTTTTTAAAAAATGTTCTCACTGTGTTATTTTCCCTTATAGGGAAAAAAATAGTCTAACTTTTCTCAAGAATAGCAACTATCTCTGTGGAAAGATTGAAAATGCTTCAAAACTTGTTGTTGAGAAACAGCTGGGTCATGAGAAAGTGTTTTGATGAAAATGAGGCCTGAGCAGTCCAACGGGAGCTTGCATCAGCACAGCTCAGGGAATTAATGTCACAGCTAGGTGTTTCACCTTAACCCTCACACAGGTATTACCCCACGTAATTTCCGGTTGGGACCTAATTCTGTCAAAGACAACTAACCAGAATCCATCAAATTCCTTACAGCTCAGACAGTCTTCAGAGAACTGTGAGAATACCGGATATGAATGAATAACTGATCACAAAGCTGCTAGCTTTTTGTACCAATGTTTATATTCTAGTGAAACAAACACTTGAAAAAGTAGTTTTCCTTTTAATTCATACTGTTTATACTGTATTTTGGTCTTTTGAAATACAAAATTACATAATTTTGCACTTATCTTGCATAAAAAGATAAACATGTGGGGAAAGATCTAGAATCCAAACAGAAAGGGTCACCTCCTGAATGCATTTTATTAGTCATTTAAAAATTGGACTGAAGATAAAAACAACCTCATTATAAAACAACAACAACCTTATTGACTTGACACTAATGAATAAAAAATACAGACTGGACGATTGAAAAAGATCTACATAGAATAATAAGAAACGTGCATAAAATGTGCATAAAATTAGTAGTCTGTGAATAATTTTGTGCTCGATTGTGTCTTTATGCATACGATTCTTATTGACAGATATCTGAACTCTATAGATCTACAAGTGAGGCCTCGGCTGAGTTATAGAGTCATTCTAAGAATCTTTTTACCAAACACGAGGTGTGCTGCCCCCTAGTGGAACATCAGAGATTGTTTTGTGCCTTTTGCAACAGGTCAGTATTGTAATCTAAATTTTACAAGTGCAAGTTTTAAAAACAAACAAAAAAAACATAATTTACATGTTAAATGTATTGCTGCATTTTTTATTGTTTTATTTTTAATTAGATAGAGAGATAAATCAAATATAATATATCATCTTGTTAATGTTTAAATCGATTAAATACTGCTGTGAACGGTTTTTTTTCCCCAGAATTGTGATCTTAAAGTTAGGAACAATGTGATTTATATTAAAAAATATATTTGTTTTTTACTAATTGTACTCATACATCCATACTTACCAAATCACCAACACCAACAGAGGCTTCATTCTTAGCTTGTGAAAGGCTGCCCTCTAGTGGTAATTATTACAACTGCAAAACAAGAATAAATTAAAAGAATTTTTAAAAAATCTGGAGAAAAGTTGGTGTTTAAGAAATTATTCAACATTCATAAGACCAACAAATCCTAATCTATGAAGTTTTTTGTGCTAGAGGAGAATTACTTAAATCAAAGCTCTATTATGCACAAACTTCTTTAGGCAAGTTAACAGCAACTTAATCACACCTCAGCAAAAATAAGGCAATTTGATTTACAATTAATTTGTGTGAAAGTTAATGCAAATCAAAAACACACTTCTAATGCTTTACTTAATGATACGATAACAATATCAAATTTATCTGAGGTCATTTGCATCAGATAGAATAAAAAATAATCCAAAAAGTACTTCTTCGATTATTTTCTTATTAAAAATATCCTTTAAAGTTTGTATTTTTTGTTGCAAAATGATAATTTTGTGTCTTTATTCAGAGCTCAGAGGAAAAAAAAATCTTGGAGAAGAGAATTCTATTTTTCCCCTTTTTTTAGGTGTTGCTTTTACCCAAAAACAATCATGCAAAGACAATACTTCGAGTAAAAATGAGTACTTGAGATTAAGTAAAAAAAACATTACTGACACTTTTAAGCAAATTGGAAAAGATCTTTGCAGACTCTGCAATGTTTTAATATAAAAAAATCCTAAAGGAGATGTTGCTAAACCAGCAGAAATGCATGCAAAATAAAAAACAGGAATGCATCCATAAATTCACAAATTTGTGTAGATATTGCAAACAAACTGCAGCAGAAATGAATGCATATTGAATAAAGAGTGCAGCTCTCACCTCTTCTTCACCTCAGGCTCTTCTATAGACCTCCTCCCCCTGTCCATAACGCACACTTGCAGTCCTTGCACTCCTGCTCCCTCTCGGCTGTGCAGGAGCTCGCTGCAGGAGCGATGCATCCTTATATCTGCAGCAGTCAGCCTGGGACCCTAGTCCAATGGGAGTAAAACATGTGCAAAGGACCATCTGCAATGGAAAAAGAAATCCAATAGAAGATTTGGTGGATTTCACTGCACTGGGGGCCGGTGTCCAGATGCTCCCGGTCTTAGCAGCAGATGCTTTCTCTTTTACCACCTTGGCTGACTTGCATGTTTATCTTTACCTCAATAACCTTGAATGCCAGAGTTCAGTATTTCCTGCAGCCACTCAGCATATTTTCACATATTTGTATATATTTCATTTTAAGACATCAATGAGGAAAGCAAACTTAGTGAGGATGCAAACATTTCTTTTTGTTGAAATAAAATAATTTTCAGTGATTTTTTTTTTTATTGATTTCAGTCAAAAAAAGCTTGGTGAGGCTTTGAGGAGAAGAAAATAGCAACAGGCAGTGAAGCCGAGTGTCAGCTGCAGCTCTCCGCTCTGACTTGAGCTTACTAACAACAGCTTTTACCTTCTTACTAATCCATCTGGAGCTGTAAACCCTCAATGAGCTTTACAGGTGGACATCTGTAACTTTTCTTTCTACCCCATTCACCTTTCTTTGCATTCTTCATTGAGAAAACACACAAGGGCTGTTAAAATTAGAAAAAATGTATTTAATTTTGCTAAAAATATGGGTGGAAAAACTTCGTAAATATCCATTAGAAATACTTTAAACTGAACTGATACATTTGAATTTAGCAGGATGATCCAGCCCTGTAAAGTCAAGTGCTCCTTTCCCCTTTCATCCCACTCATTGATAATCTCCAGTGTTTGACTCTCCCTCAATAAGATGAAGCATATGGCTTCGGCATCTGTGTGACAATTTATAGCCAAGATTTCCCTGCTTGGCACCGACGAGGGTGACAGATATAGCGGGACTGAAGCTCCAACTCTCATTGACAAAATCTGATTTAACCACTGGCCGTATGCTGTCAATGAACTCCAGCTTCAGTTCAGGTCACCAACTGTTCAGGCTTAAACTCGGCTCTCGGCGCAGCTTTGAACTATAATTACCTCATAAAGATAGTAATTCACACCATCAATTTTTTCCCCTTTATCGTGATTGTTGAAACACTTTTCACTCCAAGAAGGATTTCATATTTTATTATTTTTGTATCTCTGTTGCCCAGCGGCTTTCCTAAGAGAAGCAGAATACTTTAAATAGCACAAAAGCAAACAGTTTATGGAGAACTTACACAAAAAATGTTTTTAAAATTGCCATTTTTTCTGTTTTATATATTTTCAAGTTTTCTTTGAAAGTTGTTGTAGCAACTCTTGAACAACTAAGACATTATGATGTAAAATAAATGTCGGATTTAAAAGAAACTTCCTTTTTTTCCCCCAATATTTGATCTAAAAAATGTAAAATTCTACATGTTCATCATCACTGATGATAGTCGTGGGTTGAATGTCAAACGAAGAAAATGTCAAATAAATATTTAATGTGCATAAATGTAGAGACACCATTACTGTTGCAAAATAAAATTAAAACGTTCACACTGTCAAAAATATTCAACTAATTTGTATTTCCTAATTTACTAGTTTTAAATATAGTATTCAACATATATAAAAGTTTTTGATGATTTTCACCGGAGCAAAAGTATTAACATGATTTTCAATATTTTGCATTTTTCTGAGTGTCATGGGATAAAGTCTCACATGTCCCAGGAATGAGTGGACCAAAGGCCAAGTCACCATTATCATTTAATATTTATTATTTTTTAAGGAATTTTTTTAATTCTGAAATTCCTAATTTTTCAGTAATTTTTAAGCATGTTTTTAGGATCTTCCAAAGTTTTTATTTTCCATTTAGTTGAAAGTGAAATAGAACTATTCTCATTCGTTGTCATATTTTGATCTATTTTAAATGACAAATTCTTTTTATTGGGTTTATTATATCAGGTAAAAAAATACCTGTCCAAAGTGGTGGTGTACCTTTTTCATAACAAAAGCGTTTTAAGGTTAAAATCGCACAACTCATTGTGCTTTTAATCATTTTCTAGCAAGATAACATCCATCCCTCATATGGAGTTTAAATTACTTGAGTCGCATTTAAATAAAGTGTCCCATAATATAAATTGATTGATAATTTTGATTTTTTTATTCCAAAGTTTAACACATCCATGCTTTATATCGTTTATTCACAAATTAACATTAAATCCTGGACTTCACTTAATTGACCTTGAACGGAAAAACAATGACAAAAATGTTTTTATATAAGAGGAAATAGAGTCAGGCATGAAGGGATTCAAATAAAGAAAAAAAAAAAAATTAAGAAATTCAAAAGTGAAAACTAATGCTCACGGATAAAAAAGTGTTGAGCCATTTTCCTTATAATTTTGGCAAATAATTGAACAAAGATATATTTTTTAAATATAAAATACAAAAGTAACAACACCAATTGTGGCACTTCTGTACCTCCATAAAGTGTTGTAGATATTTGCTTGTCAGGAAAGAGTCTGTGTTTAAATCAACACCTTTTAGTGGTCTGAAATATGGGAAACGAGCCAATCACTATCAGTGATATCACTTTTTATTTATTTATTTAAGCATTTACGTGCTTTCTGTTGTTTAACTAAAAGTTTTATTTCCTCTCCTTTTGTTGTGTTTTCCTTTTAAATCCTTCTTTCATCATTTTATTCACAGTAAAAGTGTTTTTTTTTTATTTCTTTTTTAATGTATTTTAGTAAAAGGAATTGTTTTTATGTAAAGTATAAAGTTAGACGTCGTGGTGTCCGCTCCCTGAAGCGCAGACTGAAATCCGCTCCGGGTTTTGCGGTGGATTTCCTGCGCAGCAAACTGCAGCATCCCCGCAGCCCCGCAGCCACACACGCTGTCCGAGTTCAAGTAAACACAAACACCAACAAATCGGCTACAATATGGACTTAATAGTCACCAACTTTATATAGATTCGACTGTCATCGTCTTGGAAACTTTTAATTAAGGCGCGCGCGCTTTAATTGATGTTGATGGTGAACAAAAAACATAAATGGGACAAAGTTTGTTTGTGATTCTGTAATAACTTCTTGAGGTAAAAACTGCGGCAGCGCTGCTCTCCTTTTGTTTTGTTTTGTTTTTTTAGGAAAAACACAAAAAAGTGAACTTCCTGTTTCGGGGTGGTCCACAGACTGAGGAGAGGGGGAGGAAGGGAGGGAGGGAGGAAGGGGGGAAGAGGAGGAGGAGGTGGGGGTGCGCATTCCCGCATTGGCTGTGTGCAGCCAGCTCTCTCCAAAGGCGCTTTGCGGGACTCCACAGCCAAAAACATGGGGTTCATCAGCTTTGTCGCCGTGTGCGTAACTTTGGAGAAGGAGCGCGTGGACGCGCGTCTGTGAAGGAGGACAATGCGCCCCTGAGGAACCCAGAGATCTCCATCCGAGCGCGTTCATTAAAAAAAAAGGGCGACAGACGGGAGGCTTTACTGGAAACTTTCAGCTTTTTCCAAGAACTCCAGCAGTTGGATGCTGAGTATTCCTTCATCAACTTGAGGTAAGCGGTGAGGATGCGTCACGATTACGCGTTTATTGATCCACGATCACTTTTTTCCAACTTAAAAAGTTGTGTTTCAGCTCCTAACTTCCACACTTTTGGTCTATTTTTCCTCCCGGGGAGTTCTCGGACATTTAGAAATTCCTGCTTTTGCGCCGCTGCAACCGCTGGGTTTGTTTGAGGCATTCACGGTCCGCAGCGCGAGTCCGAACTCCGACCCTCAGTCTGTTTGATCCACTTGTGTGGAGCTTGCTTCTTCCTTCTCTTTACTGTCTCAGATGAGCTGTTTCTTGTAATCTGAAGCTCTCCTATTCCTTTTATATGTTCACTTTCATACTCGAGCTTCCTCGGTTCTAATCTCCAGATTATGGATTCTAATCTAATTCTCGGTGTGAGAGTGGACTGCAGCTGCTAATGTGGACAGATTAGGCTGCTGGTCTTGTCATCATGTTAGTGGCTCTGCAGCTGAAGAGCGTCAACACTGGACTCAATAGGAGAGCCAAACACTTATTTATTCCAAAGTGACAGTGAGAAGTGCTGAGCACACAGCCTTCTTTAACAGTATTTGCACACACACTCACACACATTTAAAGAACACAATTTACTGGATTTATTTATTGAGCACAGCAGGAATTATTGCAATTATATTGAGGATTTGCTTCAATAAATGTGCAGATTTTTATAGGAAGATTAACATCTGAGAAGATTTTTTAAATTAGTAATTTAAGTGCATTTAAGGGAGGAACATGTTAAAATTCCAAAAAATTATTGAAATTTTAGATGAAAATTGCTTTTCTGATTAAAAAATCCAGTTGGAAGAAGGTCGTAAAAGCTCCCATCCCAATGTTCCACTTGCAGACAAATAGAT
>NC_050516.1:26109816-26112278 GCF_002922805.2 Oryzias melastigma
ATTGAAATTTTAGATGAAAATTGCTTTTCTGAATAAAACATCCAGTTGGAAGAAGGTCGTAAAAGCTCCCATCCTGATGCATCCACTTGCAGACAAATAGATCTTCTCTTTCCTCGTCCCAGTTTAAAACTCTGGCTCGATAGCTCCTACATCGGTTGCCATTTTTCTTGCACTGCTTATGTTATGAAGCTAGCAGGAGAGCCTGCCAACAGATGGATGTCAGGAAGCGGGGGCAGGCTTACTCCACACCAATAGTCACAACTCAGAGGTGAATTTCTACAGAAACTCTTAGAAAGTAACTTTTTCTCTTTTTTTTGGCTAAAATTGGCACGATAATAATTTAAAGAACACTTGGAACGTTTAAAATATGAGAGTAGGGACTTTAAAAATAGAAAAAACTCTGCAGGGGAGCTTCCTGCTCCTCTCTGGTCCTTATCAAGTGTGTTAAGGCCAAAAGGCTCATTAACGGGAATGCTCTTAAACAATAGAGGCAGCTGTCCTCTCATAGGCCGGGCACAGGTCAGGACTGATGTGGTTTATCTGGGCCATATCAGAGCAGTGATAAGTTTCTGTTTAATCCAGCTGGTCTGATAGAATGTGAAACCCCAGAATGTTTGCATGGAAAGTTCATTTAGCAGACTGGAAAACATCAGGTGTTTTTTAAAAAATAATTTCAGAATCAGGCAGCAACAAGTGTTGTGTTTTCGTCCAGAATCCATTTGAGTCTGCTCAGCGAGAGTCACGTGACGCCTGCAACCCCCCACCCATTCTACTTCCACCCCCTCCCATTTTTCAGATAGAGTGAGAGAGATGGTAGCTGAGGTGGAAGGAGGGAGTGAGGGGGGAGAAGGACCACCCTCACGGGGATCACAGCCCCTCAATCAGGCCCTTTCACACCCCGTGAACCAGAATCAATCAGGGTTTAATAGCAGCTGTCTGTCTGAGCCGAACCCAGCCTAGAAACCGTCCGGGCTCGCTGCACAGAACCCATCGGGAAAACGAAGCAGACAGGTTGGGGATGCAGACTCAGCCCTTTTCTTTTTTTTGGGGGGGGGGGTTCCCTCAGATGGCAGAGAAAGTCCTTCAGGTTTGCAGATCTGACCGTTCCAGCTTAGCAGGCCAAAACTTCTCCTTCACAGTTTAAGAACGCAGTTGGAGCGCACTAATGATTTCACGAGCGTCCTCATGACGTGAAATACACCAAATGAAGCAGAAATGAGGCAGAGGATTGGGGATTGACACCAGAGGGCAAAGGCATTAGACATCCAGAACGTTTGAATCGCATTAGCCAAAGGCCACGCATAATAGGGAGAGGAAATGTTGCAGTCATGGGAATTATTTGAAAATCATTGTTAGAGGAGCTTTCCCACCCATTAGAGGACACATCAAGCAAATTGCAGTAAAACGAGATTTAATAAGCAAATCTGTTGCAGAAAAATAAGAGAGAGGTCCTCGAGGTTTGGTTTGATAAATAAAGGAAGTCTACATAAGAGGCTAACATGCAACATCAGAGGTCCATCCGATTGACAAACTGGTGGCCCGCGGGCCTTTTACGGCCCCCAAGACGATATTTTGCAGCCCCCGCTTTAAGAGTTTAATGTTAGTTAAGTGTTTTTTATGAATGGTACTTTTACGGTGCAGTGTGTGGAGCTGACGAACCAACCAATCGCAGTGGGGTATAAAGCTCTTAGGGGCGTGACATTGATCAGCCTTTAAGCAGGGAAACTCTTAGGGCAGGAAACATGACACCCCCCTCCCCAGACCACATTAATGAGCTCCTTACTTTTTTTTTTTAGAAAGTGACTATTCGCACATAATTTTCTCAATACATGCAGCCAGAGCCGTATGGGGATCCATTTGTGCCAAAAATGTGTTTTTGTATGTCTTTGATCCATTGTCTATGTCAGGCACAAAGGGCCAAAATCCAAAACACATCTAGGTCGCAGGTCAAACAGGACAAGCATTTATTGAACATACTAAAACTACATTTTTAAAACTTGAAAAAACGTCTGGTACAGCTTCCGGAACCAGAACTGATTTGCGTCTAGTACTGACTATCCGATACCGGGTTATGGTTAGGATACCAGTGTGGTCCACGTTGAAGTACCGGACCTGTACCGGTTTGTAGCCCAGAAGTTGGGGAGCCTTGATTTGACTAGACCTTCAAAACGACAAGACACACTCAAAATTTGACACGGAGGGTCCTTAGCCACACATCAATATGTAACGACTAGGGAATGAGAATGTGTTGTAACATGTTACTAGCGCAGGATGACAACAAGCCATTAATAACAAAAATATAAAATGATGTGGCGGGCCGGATATAATGACCCAGAAGGCCGGATCCGGCTCGTCTTTGACACATGGTCTATGTCTGCTGAAAAAGTTTATTGAACATCTGTTCATTTTTATGTACTATTAAACAAAATCTTCTGCATGGCCAGGCTTCTTTATTGTATTCT
>NC_050516.1:26112419-26131179 GCF_002922805.2 Oryzias melastigma
GTTTATTGAAGATCTGTTCATTTTTATGTACTATTAAACAAAATCGTGTGCATGGCCACGCTTCTTTATTGTATTCTGTTGAGATGTCTCAGCTTGCTTTATGCTTAAAACGTTGCATTTGTCATTGGATCTGGTCGTCAGAAAGGTCCTTAGCAACAGTTGCTAGCGTTGTTAGCTCATGACACGCAGAAGATATTGCTTAGTAGTACATAGACATGAACAAATGTTCAATAAACTTGTTCAGTAGACATAGGCGATGGACCAAAGACATAGACAGTGGATGCAAAAACATCATTTTGGCACAAATGGAACCCCATACAGCCCAGTTTCTGCCTTCGTACATTGAGTTTGAGACCCCTGATTTAAGATAACCATTTATTACAATTTAAGGCGTCTTTTCAATACATGTGTTGCAGAGACTGATATTCCGATGACGATGTATTGTGCAGGCTGAGGTGTAATAATTAATTGACTTAATGGATAAAACAATTTATATTTATAACAGTCCGGCCAGATCTTTCTGAAGCAGGTTCTTAACTGGTTGAGTTTTTGGCTAAAGATCCATTTAAGGTCAGTGAATCAGATTGTTCAAAATGAACCGATATCGTGTTGTCAACCTCATTCTACGATATGAATCAAACTCTTATTAAAATGAATGTAAGGTTGACAATAACTACTATTGGCAGCGTCAAACCACTTGTAGAATCTCGTGTGCTTCAGCTGTTCTTTAATGTTGCCCATCAGCTGTTCCCTCACTAAAAAAACAAAATACGACTTGTGGAATAATTCATTCCCTTTTCTGCTGATTCTACGTCACAGCTACAAGCTTTCTCCAGCAAAAATGTTTTCATCTGCTCCTAATTCCCAATAGTTTGATTAACAAAATACTCAGAAATGAGAGTTTAATCCTAACTATATTTTAAAACTCATTTTTTTTATTGCAGTGGGTCTTTAAACTAGCCCCTCTCCTCGGTGTGCAAACACGTGCAGCATGTGCACGCATTTGATGCAGATTTGCTGCTGACAGTAAGAGGTGGAGCCGTTCCCAATCGTCCCGCCCCCTCCACTTTGAGTCGGGGTGGTGGGCCGTCACACATTTATGTGTCTGTGTGTTTGTGTGTAAAAGCCTGCCTAACTATAGTCACATGTGGCTTATATTAGAAATCAAAGAAGCGTTAATAACATCCAGGTGAGACTGCCAGTTGCCTTTGTATGCACAAACAGCCCACTCATTTCCCTTCATCCCATCAGCTCAGACCCTAACAATGGATCCGTGGGTTTTACTGTGATTTTGTGGAGAGGAGAGTCTCATACTGTAGTACTACTGGGTGCGATTCTCATGGTGTTCTTGCTTAAGGGGTGTGTGTTTGTGTAGGTTTGTACGTGTGTTGCGTTATGTATGCGCTCAGCCGCTGATGACTCATGTCGGCTGGCAGAAAGTGAAGAAGAGGCGGTTGTTTATTATTCCAGCAGGTTGCCATGGTCACTAGGCATTAAAGGAGCTGCCATACTCAGTGAAGTTGCGACATAAAGTGTGACGTAAGGCTGCCTGACGCTCGTCAGTGAAAACGTCAGAGCGTTTACGCCATTGCACAGAAGAGGGAGCATCATCATCGTGATAAGACGGAGGGTTTTAGAGCGTTAAGTTCCATCTTTTCTTTCATAAAGTTAGTTTAATTTCAGTTTTAATTCATTCAGACTCCATATAAAAACAAAAACACTGTGTTATGAAGGTATTAAGTGGTTAAAAAGATCCTCTGGATGTACGGATGGATCAGATCTGCCGTTCATCTGATTGTTCTAGATAGTAGCTTCCTTAACTATGTTGAGATAACATCCAAAAACAGAAATGTGCCTCATTGTTTGTTCTTGAGGAACCTGTAGTTTCATGTCCCACGCTGTCATGATTGTCTGCCACAAGAATACAAATTTACATACGGCCACAAAAGCAGATTTATCCACAAACAAGTGGGATTTTTTAGTTTTTATTGCTTTCAAATTTACAGAAAGGCTTGAATTCTGGTGGCTATTTTAATGTTTTAATCATTATAATAGTAGGTTTTTCTGGTATCTTTCAATAAACACACAACTTAACAGAAATAACATTTGATTTGTGTACATTGTTTCACAACGTTTGTGTTTGTTCTGTAGTATTTCCCTCTTTATTTTAATTGTAAAGTTCTAAACAAATATAGTTCGTCCATTCAATCATTCATTCAAAAAATGGCCAACCCAAACATATTTTTTAATGTTCTTCCTTGTCTCATTTCTCAAAATAAGTAATTCACATTTTTTTTATTTATTTGATTGAATAACATAAATTCACCCTCCAGACAGGCATTCTAATATTGCTCAAAATATTAAAATAAACATGCAATTCATATTTTTTTTTTTTTGTATTCACAATGAACTTTGTAAAAATTCTCGCGGTGTTCAACCTTTCTGTCACATGTTCTGGTGTGAGGTCGAGTCAGGATCCCAGTTTAACGACCTAGTTTAACTAGGCTGAATCTATGCAGCTCCGATGCTGGAGAGTGTCAACATCCTCCTAAAGTTTTTGAACATTTACAAAATAAAAGCTGCAGATGTTTCATCAATGGTGGCTGAAGCTGAATGTATTGTTTGCTATTAAATGTTAGCTGCTAAAGCAATCAAAGAATCAAAACAGACAGGGCAACGGAAATAAAATGGTCCATAATTCATTATAAGCAGGAAAAATTGAGAAAAAGGAGATCTGAAAGACATGAGCGGATGCTACAGATCCAGTGCAGAACAGAGCTGCCACAAACGATTATTTTAATAGTCAGCTAATCACCGATTATTATTTTTTTTCCGATTATTTGACAAATCAGGTCATGTGTAAACTGGATGTAAAACAAACATCTTAACCACCATTGGCTTTAAGCTAACTCAAAATAAAGACAACTAGGATGATTTATTAAACCTTTAATAAATCATGCAGCTTCTTTACTTCATTTGTTCAACTGTATTCAACTTTACCACACTCTGACTCTATAGAATTCCAAACCGCTCGATGCTCCTGCTCGTAGCCAGGAAGGTTAGTATTTCTACCAGCTCAGTGGCCTTGTGGTAGAGTGTTCGCCCTGAGATTGGAAGGTCGTGGGTTCAAATCCCGACCGAGTCATACCAAAGACTCTAAAAATGGGACCCAGTGCCTCCCTGCTTGGCACTCAGCACTAAGGAGTTGGACTGGGGGGTTAAACCACCAAATGGTTCCCGAGCGCGGCTGTGTCTGCAGCTCACCGCTCCCCCAGGGGATGGGTCAAATGCGGAGAACAAATTTCACACACCTAGGTGCGTGACAAATAGTGGGACTTTAACTTTAACTTTACATGTCTCGCAGAAAGACTTGATCTCTTTTGAGAGCAGATGTTCCCTTATAGAGACATTTCACTCCGATGGGGTAGAGGTTGCAGGGATGTACTGAAAACATTTAGCTAGCCTTGATAGTGTGGGGAAACACACCCCTCATATTTACTCCAACATCATCTATTTTAGCTTTTATTGCTCTCTGTTTGCATTAATGTTAGCTTAGCTTACCTACATGATGACCCCTCTTCATTATTATCATACTCAGTCACAACGTGCTTCCTCTTCAGGAGTTCATGCATCGTAGTTTTGACATAAAATTTAAAAAACAATAATAATTTTATATAAATGACTAATCGTGACTAAAGTGCTAAAGATTTACTGTTTAAACCATAAAATCCATACTCACTATATAGTGTCCCTCTGATCATCCTTTGATCTCTGCTAAAAGTGTCTTATAATTGTTAGGCTAAATTAAAAATGGGTGTTGTTCTCTCGGACATAGTTTCTGCAGAGCAGCAGGAGTTCATTAGAAATTTACCTCTGAGTTTTGGGTGGGACTGGTGGAGAGTAAGCCTGCCCCCTTTCCATGTTTACTTACTAGCTTCTACTAGCTAGCTTCCACTAGCTTCCACTAGCTTCCACTAGCTTCCACTAGCTTCCACTAGCTTCCACTAGCTTCCACTAGCTTCCACTAGCTTCTACTAGCTTCCACTAGCTTTCTCTAGCTTCCACTAGCTTCCTCTAGCTTCCACTAGCTTCCTCTAGCTTCTACTAGCTTCCACTAGCTTCCTCTAGCTTCCACTAGCTTCCACTAACTTCCTCTAGCTTCCACTAGCTTCCACTAGCTTCCACTGGCTTCCACTAGCTTCTACTAGCTTCCACTAGCTTCCACTAGCTTTCTCTAGCTTCCACCAGCTTCCTCTAGCTTCCAGCCCCTTGAATCCCAAACCCAAACATGGATCTATGCATCAAGTGGATGCATCAGAATAGGAGTAGGGAGCTTGTGACTACCTACCTACAAAGCTTTCTCCAATTACATTTTTTTGTCTGCTCCTGATTCACAATGATTTCAATAAAAAATACTCAGAAATGCAATTTTAGGCTTAATTTTCTTTGGATATGTCCTCAGTTGCCCCCAAAACGTGCTAAAAGCACCAAAAACTCAATTTTCATTAGACTGGGTCTTTTAACACAAAGTTTGTAATTAATAATCCAACTGGTAGAACAGCAACGCAAAAATGACAAAATGAGAAGATCGGTTTAAAGATTACAAAAACATCTGACGTCATTTTCTTCTTCAAGTTTGTGAGAAGTGATCCGACCCATGACCTTAAAGAAGGTTTGGCTGTAGTTCTGGGTCAGCCTCTTTCAAAAGTTGCACTTTTACGTGAGCAAGTCGTCCTCCTCCCCTCCTCTCTCTGAGGATCCCTCCTTTGTTGTTGCTGCTGCTTGCCACCGTTTGTCTTTGTTCAGTCTTCTCTTCAGTTTTTGAGACACCGCAGAGGCTCGCCGATGCCCCCTTAGCCAGATCCGATGCCATAACAGGAAGTCTGTCCACATTCGGCGGCGCTGTGACACGCGCCCATGAATTACGACCCCCGCATGCCAAATGCGGGCCCAGTCGTCACCGATCCGCCGACAGCAATCTGCTGTAGGTCAGAGTTAACTGCCTCGCATTCACGATCACACCTCAGTCGTGACATCCACCACGCAGAATGCTTTGATCCGACCAGTTTGAAAAACTCTTTGCACATTTTAGTCTTCAAGCAACATCTGCTGATTGTTTTTGGGGATCGTAAATCCTCTTTCAAAGGGAACTGTGTGCAACCAAACAGATCGCAGTTGGTCTGAACGGCAGCTCAAATCAACAACAGTGATGCAGTTTGCTTGTTTGTGGGTCTGCTGATGAATCTCCTTTTTTCAACTCTAGAAGTTGTTTTGTTTTCTGAGGAAAAATTCACCTTTACAGCAAATAGAAAAGAGTTTGCTTTCGTCACTGAAAGTTATAGCTGGTGTGCTTCAGCAGACTTAATTAAGCTCTTACAGAAATAATATTCTTGGCTCTCACTGAAAAAGAACTTTCCATTTTCATTAGGAGTGGAATTTTGTTGGAAAAGGAAAAAAGGGGTTAAACGGAGTAAAGGGTGAAAAACATTTCACAGTGTCTGTGGAGAAGTCTGAGGGAGAGAAGGAGAGAGATGCAGATTGTTTTAAATCCAAAGCAACTCAGCCTCTCAAATTTATGCCCATGGGCTGCTTCTTGGGTGGGCTGCAGGGAGGGCGGCGCGCTAGCTGGAGCAGGGGAAAGTTGCCGACTACAGACTGCTTGCCTTGCTCCAAAGCTTTTCCTGCTGGAACGCATTTACAACTCAGCCATCCTGACTGGCTGACTGAATGCCTGGCCCTGCCCTGACTGACTGACTGACTGACTGACTGACTGACTGACTGACTGACTGACTGACTGGACTTCAGTGACTGATTTCCCTGAGCAACCGTGGTTTCACGCCGTGCTTGATGGCATCTATAGTTTCTTTAAAGAGGCTTAAAATCACAAAGCTTTGTTTGAAATGACACCATAACTGCTTTCACTAATGAGAGACATTTTACTTTATATATTTTAAGTTTAAAAACATATTTTCAAAAAAGTTTTCTTTTCTTGTTGGTCTTTTACTTAAGAAAGAATCTCAGCCCACATACTTGGATCAGATAAGATGTAATTGTGGCTCCTCATTTTTTCGTGCCAGAAATGACTGTTTGTTTTGCTCAAGATGAGAAATATGCGGGTCTAGATCTACAACTAGCCTACAAAATGATTCCCTGATGTTTCAGCTTACTCAACAACCAGCTGCCACCCTTTAAATGCACTTTAACTCTACAATGTGACACACTATTCATACCATTGTGTTATTGATTTTATTTGGTTTTGATCCCCATTTGCTTTCATATCATATAGACGTGAATATCAAGTACATTTTTATGTGTTTTAAATTAATTTAATTTATCTAAAATATGATGGAAAAAGGAGAAAAAGATTGGTCCAAGGTATGACCCATAATTGCCCGAGGGCCAGATCCGGCCCTCCGGATCATTTCATTTTATTAATGGTCCCATGTTATCTTGCACTTATTTGTATAATTTTGACATTATATTTTTATGGAGAGTAAAATATTGAAAGTTATTTAAGGTTTAAGTAGATTTATTCTCGATTAATATAGTTATGTTAAAAAGTTACTTTTTCAAAAGTGTGTTCAATAAATAATTATCTTATTCGGCCCTCGACTTGAGGTGAGTTTTGGATTTTGGCCATCCCGTGTGATTGAATTTGACTTAAATTGCTGGTCTACAATCATCTACAGTGATCTCAGAGAAGCAACTGCTGCTGCTATTCAGTGTGGAATAATACATGAACATAATCAGAGAGCCTGGACGCTGTCATTCTACAGCCAGAAGAAAAAAAATGTGCCGATTACAGTTACAATTTGGGATCTTTGGAACAGACTAAATCCTGGGTGATCAGAAACTTCTCCCTGAGTGATTTTAGAAATAGTTTACTGGCTAATCTAAAAAAAAAAAAAATCATCTTTTGATCTCTTTTAAAATTATTCCCAGTGGTTTTAGAATTTGCCGTTTTTAGCCAGGTTTTTAGCCCTCTTTTGTAATTTAGGCTAAACTTTATAATGAGGACAAAAGAGAGGGAGGTATTAGAGACAAGGGGTAAAGAAGAGAGGGGGAATAAGAGAGTAAGAAAAAAACTTGTTTTTAAAGACATAGTTTCTGCAGAACAACATGAGTTCATTAGAAATTCACCTCTGAGTTGTAGTTAGGATCATTGGTGTGGGGTAAGCCTGCCTTCACATCCCGATATCCATTTGTATATGCTCTCTCTCACTAGCTTACAGCTCCTTACAACTCCAACATAACATTAGCAGTGGAATAAAAATAGCGAGGTGAAATTGACGCTATCTAGCTGTTCAGTTTTGAGCCAGATTCCAGCTCAGATGAGGAAAAAAAAGACGTTCGTGGATCTATTTGTCTACAATTGGATGTATTAGAATAGAGCAGAGCGGGGAGCTTGTGGGTTACCATAGTAACTACATTACTAAGTTTTTGCACGGTAATACTAAAAAATGCAGTTTTAAGCTTAATTTTCTTTATAAATGTCCTCCATCATCAGAAAATGCTATTAGAATATGTTTAAAACATCATTTAAATTGGAGTGGGTCTTTAAAATGTGCTTATTTCATTCACAGCTTCCAGTTGAATGCTGAGTTCTTATTAGAAAAATCAAAATACAGACCATACTACCTTATCCAGCTCAGAGCTGGATAAGGTAGTATGGTCCAACATCCGTTTATGTAATTAATTTATACTGATAATCGCTTTCTGTATATTCCACAGTTACATACTGTAGAGGCTATGTATTTATTTAACTCTCTAAAATGATTCTGATGCGTTAAACACAAACAGAGGATTGTGCTTTAACAAATACAAGCAGGAAACCCTCGTATGTGTGTTCTTTCCGTCCTGCTGCCTCAGTTCAAACCAGTGTGTCTAACTGCTCTGCAGGCTAATTCTCCGTGAAGGTATTACGGTTATTGGACCGCTTGTAAACCATTAAGTCTTTATTTACAAGAGAAGGAACATAGATGTGGGCTGGTCAGGTCTTGGGGAGACTACTAACCCTGTGCTAAGGAATCAGGGCTGCTGGCCTCGTCAACTATACATCTGGACCTGGTTGCAGCAAACTGCAATTCACTCATCAGTTACTTAATTTTGCCCATTAATTACACCAGGAGAGGCCTCATTTCCTGGTAGCCAAAAAGTAACAAGAACTGCAGGCAATAATGATGTACTATAAGACACACTTGATTACAGTGACTATTGGGAAACATGAAACATGGTCTCCGAGATTTAAGAGCGCCTCTCTTTCCAGCCTCAGGAAAAGAATTGCAGAATAAAACTTAAATGTAGCAGCACAGCTGTTCAGACGTTGCCATTAGCCGTGGAGTTTGTTGTTTCTTTAGCAACAGCATTCTTTGTTTTTTTTTCTCCTCACACAAAGCTACCTGCAGGTCGTTTCTCTCAGAGAAGTGTGGAGGAAATTGCTTTTCTGCATGTTGTGACTGGATGAATGCAGGTGTGAAAGATGTGCTGGCTTTTTCTCACCATCTTAGGACTACTAATGAAAGGTTGGAATACATATATATAGCTTTAGAAATTTGTAAATAATTTTATATTGGATGTACATAATCAAAGAATTTGTAAAATATTGGCTAAAATACTCTAAAAGTTTGTGAATTTCACTGTTCTAGTCAGGGGTGGAGCTACAGGGGGCATTGGGGGACAACGGCCCCCTAGACTAAAAGCTCCTTTCCTTTGCCCCCAATTTTTGAATTAATATTACAATCATAATTGAGCAACATTTGAATAAAAGGAACCATACAAGCTTCTTTAAGCATTGCAAAAAAACAATAAAAACAAAATTGACATTAAACCCACTTTTTAGTGTTTTTAACATGTTCTTGTTGCATTTTTTCCACAATAAATGACATTTATAAAATAATTTAAAATTAAAATGCATTTCTGATTATTTTTTTATTCAAACCATGTTGGATCAGGAGGAGATAAAACCCGCATTTTGAAAAGCTCAGATTTGTGATGCAGGAAGTGCCAAAGTCTCCTTGCTGCACTACAATTCTAAATTCTCCACTTGCAGACAAATAGATCCAATAACGTCTTAATTTCTCTCGTCTGAGGTGCCATCTCACTCAAAATTGTATGGCTGGATAGCTCCAATATTGCTCACCTTTTTTTGTTTTTTTGCTGCGCTAATGCTAGCTTGATGCTGGAGGCTAGCTGAAGGGGTTGTAAACAAAGGGATGCTGGGATATCAACGTAGGTCTACTTCCATGCCAACAGGCCCACCCACAACCTGACGTGGCTTTGTATTTTTTTTTTATTAAATTAACTAATACATGATGAGTAGCTTAGAATCACCGAAAAGTATTTTCAGGAATATGAGGGGAAACTTTTGTGTGAAGAAAAAACAGCTGATGATTCTGAAATGAATAGCTCATGTGTTCATGTCAGCAAGTTTCATTTATAGCAAACAGGAAAACATATATGACATTTCATAACAGGAGCAACTCAAACTTTTATTTTCTAAAATTTAGTACCGGTAGAAATGGAAGGAAAACGTTTAGTTAGATTCAGGAAAAAAGTTGAACTGCTGTCACAAATGAAAGGTTTGCTGGGGTTGAGAATGCAGACTGAGCCACCAAGGGTCCGAAAAGGTGCTGGTTTTGTGGTTCTCATGCTGTGAAGTGACCTGCAGCTGTACTCAACACGAAACAAATGTTTGAATGACAATGTGGCGGTTGCAGCTGTTATTTTTTCAGGACCACACCGTTGCTCACTCCTCCTCCATCTGTACCTTTTTGTACCGATGCTGCGCTTGTCTTCACCACCGGTTGGCTTTTTAACAGTTTTTATTCCAGTAGGGAGGTCGTTTTAGTGGCAGAGCTCCCAAACGAATGCACCTGCTAACTGAAGTTTAGGGAAAGCATGAGACAACGGAAGAGCAACTCATGGCGGGAGACACTCAGTCTTTCTGTGAGTGTCAGGGAAGAACAGACGGAGGGCTGAGGCATGAAAGAACGAGGTTATGAGACTGGATTTCTCAGCCCTTTTGCAGCAGGAAGGATCGCAGTGCCATGCTGGGCATTTATGCCAGGCTTTTGGGACCATTCAAAACGCAGAGCGCTCAATGGGAATCCACGCTCGCTCTTTCTAAACCGCTCCAACAATAGCAGGTTAGAGGCACAATCTTGTACAGAACGGATTAAAAATGGTACCACAATGGATAGTACTGTTCTCACACAGCACACTTTCTGAGGTAGTTTTCCTTTATGCATCAGAATTTGAAATGAAAGAAACTCGTCATACATTGAGACTCTGGTTTTGAAGTTAAAGCTAAAAGCAGAACTGTGAAGAAACCCTGAATGAACCAAGGCAGCAAGTCAAAGTCCCGGAAAACACAGTTAAAGCCCCTAAATCCCATTTTTGGACAGATTTATGGCGATCTTTGAAGTCTGCGGAAAGCTTCTTGTTGAAGTTGAGTAGTTACACTGCTTATAAAGGTATGGCAACCATGCATTGATGTTGTCTTGAAAGTGTTGCTGTCATCTCAACCCCCTTTTTGTCCAAAACTTTGATTTAATAAAGAATATGTAACTCCAAGATAAAATACCTCATGTTGTCATAATCTGATTACTCTGCATGTCTCTGCATCTCTAACTGTGATTCGTGTCTACGTTTCCTTTTATTGTTGTTCAAAGTGGATCAATCTTTTTTTGGCTAACGGGCACCTGTGATTTAGTACTAATGCTCTTCTCCCCGCCACACTGAAGCTTTGAGTTTAAAAGAAAAACGAAAAGCAGAAAATTTACAGAGACTGGATGTTCATTGTGTTACACAGCAAAAGCGTCAGGATCTCATTCAGAAACTGTATTTCTTCCTTGTTTTTTTTCTGCAGCAGTGTGTGGGTCCATGGGTGTGTGTGAAGTGCCGCCTGCATGTGTTTTGGTGTGGCGTGAATGAACAGTCCCACATGTGGAGGTCGGGCAAGTGGCTGGTAATTAGCAAAACTTTTGGGTCAGCTGTTGTGTTTGTTTTTGATTGGTGCACAATTTAAGAAGCAAGCTTTGAGCGAGCTCTTTCATTCGACATTAAGAAAGTCTTCCCAAGCTTGACTAACTAGTGCTTGTTGAGACCACAGGTAGCAACTCCACAGATGATGGAAGCATCATAACCATAGCCTACTAGTGCATAACAGATGTAAACAACACTAAGAAAACTTTTATTTGGAAGCTAAAAGTTCATTGGGACTTAATTTGTTGTTGCACTTTCAACACAGTTGATCAAAATGAATGATTAAAATGCAATAGGTTTTATTTTTAAGGGAAAGTATACGCAACATGTGAACAACTGAAAGGCTTCTTTTTGACCCACTCCAATGAAAATCGTTTTTTGGTGATTTTTATTTAACATGTTTTTGTAGTATTTTTTTTGTAATACTTTAAGATTAAAACTATGTTTCTGTGTATTTTTTTTTTCAAATCGTGTTGAATCAGGAGCAGATGAAAACCCTTGGTTTGAAAAAGTTTGGGTTTGTGATGCAGCAACTACCGAAATCTCCCTTCTCTCCTCTAATTCTGATGTATCCACTTGCAGACTAAAAGATCTATTAACATCTTCATTTTTCATGTCTGAGTAACCATCTGGCTCAAAACTACAGGGCTGGATGTATGCTCGCCTTTTTTTTTTTTTTTTTTTGCCAAGCTAATGTTAGCTTGGTGCTTGTAAGGTGCTATAAGCTAGCAGGAAAGAATGTCAACAAAGGAATGCTGGGAAATTAGCCAAGGCTAGCATCTGCGCCAACAGTCTTGCTTACAGCCCATAGTTAAATTGCTGAAAAAATGTCCTAAAAAATGACACAGGCTTTTTGATTTTTGCTAAAAACTACATAATCATAATTAAATGATTTTACAATAGATAAAAATATACTTGGAGAGACTTTATATAGGCTGTTGTCTGTTTGGAAGGTTACTTTTTCTTAAGCTTCATGTCATTTAATACAAAAATAACATTTCTTCCCGGATCTTTATTCTTTACAAAGACTAATATAAATGAATTTGACACAAAAACTGACAAATCAAAAACATTTATTGATAAAAAAAACTTTTGAAGAAGTTAATTTAGTTGGTTAAAGTTAAAATTTTTTCAGGTGTGTACTAATGTTTATGCCCTGAAATGTCAATTATTTGAATCATTTCGAGAGTCACTTTTTTGTGATAGAACTCTTTTTGGATTTAATGCTGAGTCCTGCTCCTCGCCTTCCTCCCGCCCTCGTCTTGTGTGTCCCGGCTAACACTCCAGCTTCCTGTGGGACGGAGCAGAGCCTGGGGGCAGAGGGATGTCTCTTTCCAACCATTGAGCTCCGCCACACATGCTCCAGCTTGTCAGCCTGAGTTTGTGCGGGGGCAAGGGGATGTCAGAGCGCGAGCACATTTGCTTGTGTGTCTGAGGCTCCTTGTTTGAGTGTGTGTGTGTTTAGATGTTAAGGGATATGGGTGTACTCTCTCTGTGGGTGGAGGTGACTCTCGAGGACAAGATGAAAAATTTTAATTAGTCAGAGTTTACTGCAGTCGCTTTTGTTTGATTTGTTAGGTGGTTAAACGTTTCTCAAATGTAAAATATCCTTTAAAATATTTGCTGCCTTTTGTTGGAAAACAAATATGCTACTTGCACATACAGTCACTTACCAGCCAATCATCTGGCACTTTTTTTTTAAATGATTATTTTAGAAAACATATGAGGGGGTTACAGTTTTCTATTTAAATTTTTTCCATAACTTTTCATCTCTGGAAACGAATGAGTTTCTTTTCTCATTCATTTCTTAATTTCAGGCAGCTGTTTCACATCACGCCTGACTTTCAGAATGTTGGCAGATACTCCGGGTTGTGCAAATATCGGCTGAAAACGTGTTTAGTTCGGAGCGAGCAAAAGTGTGTTTTGAAATGAGCCTGCACACACGCCGTAGTGTTCCTGACCTCAGCGTGTTTTCCTCCGCTGGTTGGCCATCAGAGCAGACTGGCGGTGTCTGTGAGGTGTGTGGTTTACCGCCGTGCTGCTGCTCGAAGGACTCCTGCTCGGCGTTGTCACCTTATTGCACAAACAGATGTTGTGTTTCAGTTCTGTCTTTGATCCAAAATCAAGAAATGATTATGCAAAAAAGAAAAAGAAAATTTGCCAAAAGTTTATGTTAAAACAAACCAACTTTGTAAGTATGTTTATTTTTTTTAAGTCATTAGAAAAGTGCAAGAGATGAAGACAGTGTGATTTTGTATTTAACAAAAATGCAATCTCCAACTAACTAGTGTAGCGGTGTTCTGTCAGTTGTGCAACTCTGCTGAGGTCGTCTCTACAGGTGTTAGCCTTTTGTCTCCTAGACTTAGGCTTCTGTCATGTCAGGGTGCTTTAGGGCAGACGTGAACGTGTTCAGCTGCCTTTTTCATTCTCTCCACATGAGCTATGTGCAAAAGACTATGATAAATACTCACATTTAAACCATGCAGCTTATGAGAATGACAAACAGATGTACTGGAGGAGCTACAGGTCTTCAGCTGGTCTTTATACTCATAAATGTAGACATGTGCTGTGATTTTAAAAAACACTTTGTCTGACCAGTGAAAAGTACAGTTTTGACTTACAGAAAAATTAATTTTGACAGCTTAACAAGATCCAGGTTTGCCACTTTAAGAGACGGCCAATGATTGTTAAGGACTGATAAAAATATCAGACTAAAGTTGGCATTTTTGATTACTGCAGAAGACCTAAGAAAGGCAGAAGAATGCTCAAATACTTAAAGAAAACAACCAAGTGAAACTGATAATATTAAAACTGAAAGTATAATCCATAAATCAGATGTTAATGTAGAAATTACAAATTCTTGTCAATTCAGTTCACCAAAAATTCAATTTAATCTGATTTTTGGAGTTTAGACAAAACATTGATAGGATTTCCTGTATCAGATGATGCAGACAATGGTGAGATAATGACTGAATTGTGTAGATTTCTCCCATTCTTCCTTGCATGTTTCCACCTTTATTCACTATTTCTTGTAGTCTTACATCTGTACAAGTGTAAAGAAAACACAGCTGGTAAAAGTCACATTGGGGCATGAGGTGGTGGAGTTTCTTCTTAACGAAGAAAAAAAAAACAAAGAACGGCAGCATCATGGTATTTATTTTGCAGACCTATCAATTCCCATATTAGCACAGCTAAAGCTCTTCATGCCAGAATGGTGATGTGTGCAAAGAACACATGAGGTTGAACGTTACATCATTAGAAATGTGCACAATTTTGCAAAATAAACTAGATAATTGAAAAAAATGATGACCAGGACTTACAGATGATTGTGTTTCCATAGTGAACTTGTATCCATCCTATTACTCCCATTCATCCAAATTTGTAAGCATATAAACAAGCTAATCCTTCCTTTTGTTTAAAAAAAAAAAACTACAAGTGGCAAAAACTTTTATAGCACTTTACTACCTTTTTAGAAGGCCCAGGGATCTGTATGGCCACAGCCCCATTCACAAACACATGGCATCTCCACTGTTGAACACTGGCGCCAATCTATAACCATCAGGAGTGTTGGGTTTGTCTGTCAGGAAGTGGGTAGTGGAGGACCCAAACGCAGGAGACCAGGGAAGGTGGCAGAAAAGTAAATCATTTAATTAACAAACTGAAACGTCACAAAAACCAAACCAAAGTCCACAATCTTTACTGTACCCCTCCCCAAAAGGGCAGATCCCAGATGCCCCAAAACAAAACACTTAGCAGGAGGGGACATGGAGGAGCAAAACAAACACCAGAAAAGTCCAGAAAACAGAGCCACTGTGTCCTGACGGATGTGAGGGGTATCAGAACCCCTCTTTATGAACAGGCAAGAGAGGAGCAGTCCCTGCTACTCTCTCCAGGGACAGGAAACATGAAGGGGAGCAGTCCTGGCAACCCTCCTCCAGAACAGGAAATACAGCCAAAGGGACAGGGAACATGAAGGAGCTGTCCCGATGACCCTCCACAGGAACGGATTCGGTGGATGTGGCATGACATGATATGGCTGCAGGAAAACCCATCTGACGTGGCATGGAATGGAATGGAATGGTGTGCACTGCAGTGGAAGAAAACCCTGCCACTGCAGCAAAAACTCTCCTGCTGGGTCCAAGGTGGTCAGGTCATTCCGTCAGGAAGTGGGTCGGGGAGGACCCAAACACAGGAGACCAGGAAAGGTGGCAGAAAAGTAAACCATTTAATTAACAAATTGAAACATGATAAAAACCAAACCAAAGTCCACAATCCTCAGAGCGTCTTGCCCAAGGACACTTCAACTCATGGGTAGACGGGGCGGGAACTGAACCTGGGATCTTCCCGTCAGAGGTCGGTCACTCTACTTCGGCACTACGATGAGTAATTCTGAATTCTCAAATGAAATCAAATATTAACCCAAGTTTTTTTTATTATATTGTATTCATGTCACTGACTTGGAGTAATTACAAAATCACTGCAACCTCACATCTTGGGGCATATTGCATCATGGGATTCCCTGATGTTCCCACCATCAGAACCTCTAAGTACACTTTGTACTCATGTGCAACCTTCCAATTCACTCACTTCCATCTAATTAGCTCACGTGTCAAGAAGGGAGTTGTTTGAACTTCAACTGAGTGGGGTTGAAAGTTCAGGGGATGCAAAATTAACAAGTAAAATAAAAGCTGATCAGTTCCTCCACTCCTCAAACACACTGAAGAGCAAACGTTTTTAACTTGGAGTGTTAGCGCCAAAGCTCTTCTTCTAACTGACCCCAGACTCTGAAGAGTTGCACATAACAGGCAGCCACATTGGCTTTTGTGTGCAGGAGGGTCTTTACATAACCCACATAACCAAGCACATTGTCTAGCAACCAGCCACCTACTGAAGGGCCTTGTAAATGGAGGAGGGGGTCCGCTTGAATGGGAGCCAGGAGCTGAGTTTAGAGGCTAGTGGAGCTTAGCTAGGTCAAAACCAAAAGCTGGTTTGTCCGTTTGGCAAAGCCCCAAGTCCAATGATTTAACAAATTCAATTTACTTTAATGTATCTCTAAATGACGAAAGTTTTTTTTTAGATTAAAAAAAAAAAATGAGTTTCAAAAAATTCTACCACCCCAATCCTGAAAATGAAGACATACTGTACATACAGCTGCATACTTGCCAGCGTAAATCATCTTTAGCCATCCCAACACTCCCCTCAATGTTTCATTGCACATTACTCCACAAAGCCTGGCCTTCTTTGCCCTGTTTCCAGTCTTTGGGCCAGAGCCAATACTCTCAGACCTACCCAGGATGTTGAAGTATATTTTTCCTCCCTCCTCATTAAGATTATTTCATGAAAAGTTTGCTTAAGAGAAATAATTTTAAATATTTCCTAAGGCCTGAATGAAATGACACCCAAAATCTGTGTGCAAGCAGTTTGTTTTTCCTCCAAGAGCGTATTTTAGCGGCAGAGAGCAAAGCACTTGTGGGCAGCAATTAATTGCTGTACAAGATATGCACGCTACGATAAGCTTCAAGGGGAAGGAAAACTGTTTGTTTGTCATTACTGTGGCACCACAACATCAGTTTGATTGGAATTTTGACAGACTAGTTTTGAAAACCCACACCTAACCCTAAGATGCATTTATCACTGACATCCGAAGCCTGTGTCTGTCCTAACAGCTCCCTGCCGGCTTAGAGGAAGCTTTTACTGCTGTAGCTTTTGTCTTACAATACACAAAGACAAGGGGTCCTGATGGCCCTGGTGTGAGTCCCTAGACAGCCCTTACTTACTCCACTTGGAGTTTCACGCTATTGTCAGCTGGCTGCAATCACAGCGCGCCGCTGAAGTAAAGACTCGGGGAGATGCATGTAATGGTGCTTTGAAAAGATGTGTGAAATGGGAGTATGGGTATTAAGGGTCTTGGCTCGGTTGGGGGTGTATTGTGCAGAGGGCTGAGCCCCCTACTGGCATCCATGATCTCCCTCATTGTGGGTCTGCTCAGCTCCCTGTGTGTGTTTTTGTCAGCCTTTCTTTTTTCTTACTAGCTCACTCCGGATTTACCTTCCTTCCTTAGACTTTTTCTCTCTCTATTTTCTTTTTCTCCCGACCAAAGATTCTGAACGGCTCTTTTCCCCCAATGACTGTATCAACAGACTGACAATAACGATGGCAAATAAGGCGGGTCACTGTAGATTGTTTTTGCAACAGTTTAATTAACTGCTAATCCACTGAAATTGTTTGTAATTGACAGTAACAGAGCACAAATTTTGTTAGTGTGTGGAGGACAAGTTGTTGGTTTACAGACTTGGTACAATGGAGCGTGAACCTTTAGGAAATTTCATGCAACGTGGTAGGCTGTGATGGAGCAATATATGATGTGGAAGGTGAACGTCATGAGCACATTCAGTGGACATGAAGCCAGGAGGACCAAAAAGGGGAGCAAAATCCTGACGATTTCTTTCTTTTTATCCCCCCTCTGTCTGTCAGCAGTTGGCTGTCAGAGATTAAGTCGTAGATCTTCATCGCATTTTGGATGAATTGTAAATTTTGTGTGCGTATGCGCCTATTTGCACAGCGTTATTTAGTTTGTTTGAGACCAACAGGAGTCACACAATTGTCAATAGTAAAAGTCTATAAAAAAGCTGTCGCCGACAAAGAGAGAACAAACAGCTGCAGTTTGTTCAGGATTTCCTAACAAACACTCCACAAGAAGAGCTGAGGATGGAGGAGGCAGACGGACAGACACAGAGACAGCAGCCGGAGTTTGACTCTCTGTTGGAACAAGAGATGAAAGGGCTGGATGCTGATATCTCAACACTGAACATACATAGAGACGTCCGCGGTGAAAGAAAGTATTGGGACCCTTGAAAGCTGCAAAAGGGCAACTCTCACTTTAGAGTAGTGCTGCCACGATTACTATTAAAATAGTCGATGACTAATTTAATAGTCAATTATTTGTTACTTTATATTATGTGGAGTCAGAGTGTAGGAAAGTTAAAAGTTATAATGGTGTTATGCTAGCTTTTTGGACTATTTTGGAATGAATTAAGGTTTTTTAGGCTAATTTGGAGTATTTCAGCAACATGCTAGCTGTTTGGGCAAATGTAGGATTTTTCTCGTTTTTTAGGCTATTTTGGAGTTTAGCTAATATATCAGCAACATGCTAGCTATTTCGGCTAATTTAGGATTTTTTTCAGGTTTTTAGGTTATTTTGGAGTTTAGTTAATATTTCAGCTGCATGCTAGTTGTTTTGGCAAACTTAGACTTTTTTCATTTTTTTAGGCTAATTTAGCATTTAGCTAACATTTTAGCTAGCTATCAGCTTCAGCAATTTCAGCTGTTAGCTTCAGTGATTTCAGCTATCAATTTCAGCATCATCAGCAGCCAAATTCACAGTAGCATATATAATGCTATATGTATTTTAGTTAGTTTAAAGCTAATGATGGATAAGAGGTTGCGGATGACCTGATTAGTCGACTAATCAGAAAAAATAATCGGTGATTAGTCAACTATTAAAATAATGAAGTCAACAAATAGAAAATGATGTGAAAAGTTATTTTTTGGAATATTTCATGAAACACCTGTGTTAAATATTTGAAACTTTTAGTAGTTAATCATTAAAAACTGGTGTTTTGTTACAGATTTTGTCCTATCAGATTAGTGCAGTTGCATAGTTTAAGCGAAAAATGTTTTCCTGCAACTAAAGAGTGACTAAAGTTAGACATTTTTTTTAACTATATGAACAGATGTAGATATAAACAGTACCTTGTCAAACTAAAGCCAAATGCAC
>NC_050516.1:26131192-26133371 GCF_002922805.2 Oryzias melastigma
AAACTGTATCAGTGCATTTTCCTCTTAGGAGGGAGGACCTTTTAATTAGTGAATGTGGGAAATGTGAATAACAACTGTGAATTCTGCTCCATCTCCTGGGATAAGCTGCCACAAGAGGACCACAAAGGACAGAGCTTTTGTGCAAACAATGCAGTCTCAAATGAGGGAGGCATTTTAGAAAAGTCACTGCTTTTCACAAACAAAATCCGATCCTTCTCCTTTCCTAAATCCCTTAACTTTTTTACCATTCGCATTTTTGAATTACGGCCCTTAAAACTGTTCTTGGTTGTTCTCGTCACCAAAACGAGCACCCTTATTTATAATGAAGAGCAGTGCATAGAAATAATGTGCTGCAGAGTTTGATATGTTAGCTGGATCCAGAATGAGTAAAAAAAAGAAGTCGAATAGAAATGAGGAGGGACTGAGATTGGAGAGCAGAGTCTTTAAAATTCATCCCACGGTGCAAACAAAAGGAGGGATGAAAATGGGGGTGAATGCAGGAGAGGAGAGTTCTGGGAGGAAGAAAGATCTGCGTTGAAAAGGAGATTGTAAGCCTCAGCAGATCCCTGAACAACACCCCCATCCTGAAAGAACAGCCTTTCACTGGCCGGGCAGTTATACTCCGAGACGAGGAGAGGGGTGAAAGTTAAGAGGAGGAGAAGATGGAGGAGATGGATGGTGAGCAAGACAGCATTAATTATTCGGCAGGCTTTTCCTCCTATGATATGCTCAGGCGGGCTGAACCGGGAGGTCAACAATTGACTCAATTACAAGACAAACTTACCAAGGGCCCTACAACGCCACTTGCTGCAGACCCTGCTGCACTTGGCCAGGCTGTTGATGATTTTTTTCTCTCTCCCGCTCTTTTCTTTGTCATAAATGTTTGCCCCTCTTCAGGTTCCCCCTGGCAGACGTGGGGTCTCTGGTGTACTGCTAGACTTTAACCTTTGTAGAGGGATGGAGGGAATGAAGAGGCGAATGAAGAAAAGACACTTCCTCCTCGTCAGCTTTTAGAGTTTGTAATGAATAAGAAACATATGGTGACTTTAAAGATATACTTGGTGAAAATGATCTGTAACACTTTATAAAAAGATCCATTAACAAGCTTTATTAACACATTAACAAACATTCTTAATGTGTTTATAGTGTGTTAGTAAGACATTTATCAGCACAATGAGCCGAATTAGGTTTATTAACATACTTAGTAATATTCATTACCATCAAAAGTGAGACTTTTGTCTACAAAGGCTATGTTAATAAACTGCTACAAGCTTAATAAATGTGTTAATAATCTTTGCCAACATTATATTAAGTGTTTTACATCACCTCATCTTAAGTCTTACCAATTTTTCTAGTGTTTGATGAAGATAAAAGATAAATAAATCAGATTTGATTTGATATTGGCTTTTTTATGCACCGGATTAGAAGCCCCACCTTCAATTCTATTTTCAAAATTATGTCATATAGCCTAAGGAGCACCAAACCGTAAGATGAATTAAGCAAGACAATATTCAGAAGTTTTTCAGTCAGTCAGACTTCATTAACAGTGTTCACAAAAACCCTGGAACTTGCTTGTAACTCATTACACGTTAGCCACATTAGAAGCGTTAGCCGTGTTAGCATATTCACGATTTCCTATCACTCCCAATTTTGTTTGCAAAACGTATATAAAAATAGACTGATATCTCTAAAGCAAACATTACTGAAGCTACAATAGCTCCCAACCTTGTGAGTAACTTAAAAAAACAAACTGATACCGCTAAAGCAAACGTTACTGTGACTACACTCACTACCAACCTTGTTAGTAACAGAAAAAAAAAAAAAAACGTCCAGCACTGCTACATGTTAGCCACGTAAGAAGCATTAGCCCTGTTTGCATATTCACATTACCTATTACTTCCAACTTTGCAAACATAAAAAATTAAACGATACCACTGAAACTAACATTATTGTGACTTTGCTAACTCCCAACGTTGTTGATTTTGTAAAAAAAAAAAAAAAAATGACTGACACCGCTCAAACAAACATTACTTAGACGTAGCTACATGTTAGCCGTGTTAGCATATTTGCAATAACCCAACTAAACACCGTGTAGCCTACCTCTCAAAATCACTTTGACTTCAGTAAGTGCAACTAGAATAAACCCAGATGCTCTCCCAATTTTAAGATGCACTATAAT
>NC_050516.1:26133388-26151495 GCF_002922805.2 Oryzias melastigma
AAAAAAAAAAAAAAAGATTAAGCCTTTAAGTGCGTCTTATAGTGCATAAAACACGGGACCTTTGATGACATTTGTGGCTATTTGTTCTCTGAGGCAGAATTTAGTGCTACTCTTGCAAAAACAAGAAAAACTGTTAACTTTGTTTCTCTTTCTGGTATTTGTCTTTTCTTGGTATTATAATTTTAATATTTTTTTTGTAATCAACATTATTGCCACATATTATGTTTGGGGATTAATGTATATATTTTTTTTATTTAAAGCAAGTTTGTTTTTCTATTTTTTTAAGTCCCATAATTAACTAATTTCATCTAAGTGTTGCTAATTGACTTTGGTGAAAGGATTGAATTGTTGGCAGATTGTGCACACACCTTTGAATACAACCTGAAACACTTCAAAATTGTTTATTTATTGAGGATTATTGACATTTTTTCTACATATGTTCTGTTATGTGGCAGATAAATCAGTATTTTAAAAACATGCCTCATTGAGGAACATTTGTTTTTTTAAAGGACCAATATGCTATTCAGAGTAAACTATATCCGTATGTATGATCATTTAATACTTTTGGCACACTAAAGAACAATTTTTAATGAAATATGAGTTATTTTTATGAGCTCTTTTAAAACCTGGAAGAAAGACGCCTCACCACACGCAGACTTTCATCCACCTTCTACTTAGCAATAAAGCTTTCAGATTTTTCAATCCCAAGTAAATTATTTCAGTTTACAAATACTTTTACACACCCAGTAATCCCTTTAAGCATGCACTGATTAGATTACTAGCTATTTAGCCCTAAAGTATATTGAAGCTTTTGCAGCAATTGGTTTTAAATGAGAGAGGCCTAAGTGAACAACTGATACAAAGTCCTGAGAGGCTGCCTAAAAACATCTCCAATAGAGGACAGACTTTGTTTCAAAGTGTGTAAGTGTGTGTGCGCACACATCTTTAGTGAGCCATTCACTGGCTGCTGACGTAAGCTGGGCCTTTCTTATTGTGTTTGTCACATCAGGTTACTGGCTCGCTCACTGGCCATCGTCCACCCTCTCAGTATGTGTGTCTGTACACCGCAGACTGACATTTATACAGTGTGTGCATCTCAATTTCTTTCTAGGCTATATTTATGAGTGAATGCTTCATACGTGTGTGTATGTTTAAATATGAGACGGCCCAGGTTTGGGAGCGCATGTTCCCCGTGCGCATCGCTGAGCATTGCGTGGAGATACGGTCTGGAATTTAGAGACACAGCGAGGGGGAGCCCCTTCTTTATGCGCAAGATAAGACCAGCAAATAACACAACGCCTCTGTTATTTCAAAACTTCTCCACGTCTTCCCAAACGCCGACAGCCGCGTTTGACTGACAGTAGAAGTTTGTCTGGCCAGCCATTCCCTGCAGTGTAAATGGAAACCTTCAAGACAGCTTAACATTGTTTGCAGACAGAGAAACTTAAGTAAATGGTGATTAATTCACAATAAAAACAGGAGGTTGATCCTTTCAACAGATACAGACTATGAAGAATACAATGTGTCAACACAGGCTTGCTTGCAAAGACTTGGATGTTTATTAAGAAAATGAAAAACCATTTTAGATTTGATGTTGGAAGAAAGAGTAGAGGCTGACTGAGATTTATTGATCCTGTTTTTGGAGTCTAAGACTTTTAAATATGTTTGGCTCTATATGTGTTCCTAACTAAAATAATTAGGGCTTTTCCACGTTTCGTTAAAATTATAGCAAAAGACGGGTGACGCATGCCATTTATAATTTTAACCATAAATTAATATTCTTGTTTAGATTTGTTTAAAATAATATAACTTATAAGACCTCTAATATTTGACTGTTTCATTCACCTTTTTTAAAATTTGAATGTAATATCTTAGTGCACTGACATCCATTTATCCATTTTTCAAACCCAGGATTGGACCATTCGGGGTCAAAGGGTCGGTGGGCCCACCCTGCTATAGTGGGTGATGGCGGGGTACATCCTGGACAATTCGCCAGTTCATAGCACTGACATTTCCATTTTAAAAAGGTCTTATCTACTCATTATTAGAATTTGTCCAACTTTAGTCCATTTTTTATATAATTTATGTGATCCCTGCATTACAGAAAATACCATTTGAATATCTGTCCGGTCACTTTTAACAGAATAGAGAACATTGAAAGATTTACTTAAAGTTACAGTGAACACAAAGTAAGTGCTAGCACACGAGGATAAAAACTAACTGCTTAAAATAAAAAAAGTGTTTCTTCTTGGTGGTGACTGCAGTTTTGAGTAGTCTCATTTTGTCATTTTTCTTCCCTTTTTGAAAGATTCAATCCACCACAACTACATAAAAACGTGGAAATGTTTCATGACTTATAGGTCACTCAGTTTCAGAACTGATTGTTTTCCTCATGTGTCTCTTATTTTGAAAGTCTTGCTTTTAAATAACAGTAAAGCAAAAGCTGAAAACACTGTGTGGAAATATTTGTGTGTGTGTCGATGGAAAGTTAATTTCCTCAACCCTCTAATTCACAACTAGCTGATGAGCTGATTTGTTGCCTTTTAGTTATGTTAATGCCCCTTAATTATAACCCTGGTAGCAGTTTAAGACTCTCCCGCTCACACATACACACTTATTCAGGCTTAAGTATCGGTCTGGGGACACTGCACTCGCTCCCATTCATTCAGACAAGTTTAAGGGTTTTAATTCATAACAACTTTAGTTCATTTGAAAATGCAAATAATGTTGGTCATTCCACTAACACATTCACAAACACACACTATGATGGTGATAATAACTATTTCTCTCCTTGTTGTATTGACATATTCAGATTTCTCTGAGATGTTGTGGAGAAGTTCTCATCCTCCTTCCCTTCTTTTTCTCTCTGTCTCATCCTGCTGACAATATAGAACAATAAACAGCAACTGAAAATAACAGACCATCTGTGTTGAGATCCTTGAAGCTGGTTTGAAATTTGAACCAATGTTTTTTGTCATTATCTAACCACGAGGTGGCTTGTCATAAAATTAGGTCGTTCCCATTCACATCAGTGTAAATCCAGCATAAATAAAAGACAACTATCCTTTGGCTTGAACTCTTTTTTTACTTCTGGAGGTAGATTTTATGTCCAAGATGACTGTACTGGAGGAATGGTTTCAATTTTTTTGATTTTATATTTAGTTGCACTTATTGGGATTCTCATTTGGTTTGTTTAACCGACTGACAAGTTTGTGTCAATTCGCCCATTGTCAGAAATGAACTGGATTGATGAGGTCATATCCAGGCAAACTGGCAGTGACAGATGAGCTGGAAAATTGCCTTTAAGTTACACAAAACCAAACCAGACGGTCAGATTTTGGCAATTATTGGCCAAATCATAAATACATGTTATGATATTAGCTGACAATGACCATCAATGACTATGACAATGACCTAACTCTTACCAGCAGTACATTACGTCATCGTGACGCAGCTTGATGAAGCTTTTCATTGACTTGTGTGGGGGGTCTGTATGCATACACCACTCCTCAAAAGTTTTAGAACACTCTCCTTCGTTCTCTTGTTGCTGCTACCTTCAGGGTCACTAAAGCGCCTCAACAGATTCTACCTTTACAGTCAAATTTTGTACACAGTATTTGCAATGTAGTGGACGCATGGTTGATCTAACCCTATGGATTCTTCTCATGCACACCATGTCTCCTTCATTACATCCATGAACTTCCTCTTGAATCTTCCTCTTTGCTTCCTTCCTGGTAGCTACAAACCATCTCAATCTGCTTCCTGTATGCATCTCCAAAACTCTGATGCATCCATTCCTAAACCCATCCATCCTTGTCATTCCCAAAGAGAGCCTCAACACAAACATTACATCTGAAACCTTCCTCCACCTGCTTACATACACCTCTTTCCGACACACTCTTGCTCTGAACTGTTGACCTCAGATCCCTCTCAGATCTCTGGTCCCTGTACTTTTCCTCTTGAGTCCCTCTTATTTACACAGATATTCTGTTTTATTGCCACTGACCTTTACTTTTCTTCTTTCTTTTCTAGATGTTCTTCCACATGCTTTCACTACAGATCACAGAGTCATCTGCAAACATCATGTTCCATAGAGATTCCTGTCTAACCTCATATGTTAGTCTGTCCATTAGTACAACAAACAAGGTGTTCAAAAGCCTCATTTCCGCTGAGTGGTCCGATATGGTCTGGTAAGGAGTATTACGGTACGGACAAGATAATTCTGGCGAGTTTTCCATTCAGTTAAGTCTTCCGTAGAGCGATTTGTTTTCACGGTGCCTGCGTGGTGTAGACCGCTAGCGTGTCATGGTAGCGTGACGGCTAGAAAAGCAACAACATTTGAGGTCATCGCAGTTCGTCGTATGATAAAGATTTTCCGTTTAAGCGTCACCGAGGTGTTAAAGGGTTAATAAGTCAAGAATCTGCATTACTTTTCAGTTAAAACTCCATTTATTTGATATATAGTATAAGAATTTGAAAATATGTGACCGATGGTGCATATGTGTGTAGCAGTGCATGTGTGTCTCACTGAGTCACTTGCTAAGCCTCAAATATCAGCCCAGGGATCCCAGCCAATTAAAAGCTAAGGCAGACACGAATGCCTTTCTCCTACTAACATCTGGGAATTAAACTAAACGGCTGCGACATATTAGTTATGAAGTCAGCCGCCGTGAGGAGGACCACACAGGGAAGCTGTACACTTTAGCTCTGCGACCTGTTCACTCTGTGCAGCATTGATGAGGTTTGTTTGACCAAATGTCAAGCGAATGAAAACAGGGAGGATCATTTTCATCTCCACAAAGCGTCAACAAATATTCCAGAAGATTACACCAGCACTTGTTTGATATATCCTTTGTTTCAAACTTACTTTGTAATCAAACGGGGAAGCACAGTTTGATTTTTTTTCTAAGATCCTTATTTTAAAAAAAATGATAATAGGGTTAGACTACAGAGCATGACAGTACAAACCAGAAGAATTGTGACTCCGAAAAAGATTAATGTGGAGTATTCTTTTACCCGGAGTTATTACGAAGAGAGATGATATCAAATTGCATGTGATGACATGGTTGATCTGGTTAAGACTGCAGCGCTAACCTGACAAGCTGCTTGTAATGTCTGTGAAATGCTTCAAGCTTTTCAGTGTCTGTTTGGAATGTTAAAGTCAAGTCAACCACAGATAAACGTTAAGATATTACTGCCTATAGACTGTTTTGGCAGGTGTGTAAGCAAACTTTGGTGCGGACCAAAAAAGGCAAACCTAAGATCACTGGTAAAGTCTTGATTTTCTTTCATCCACACACTAGTCCAGTTAAACTTACAGCTTGTGATAAGAAAGCAGGAAGTCTTGGCTTTTTAAAGAACTTTTCAGAGTTTCTGGTAATGCAAACCCACCCAGTAGATTTTTGCCGGCTAGAGCTGCTTACACTGGCGTGGTGACTTGGTTTACCAATGGTCTTCCCCAAGAAGACATTTGCATGACAAAAGCCACCGACACTCAGCACTTGAAAGTGTCCACAGGGAGGGCATAAGCCCATTTCATAGCGCTGTTGCGGAAGAAAGGCGGAATTGAGATCTGTCTTTGCTCCATATCTGGCCGGGTGGATTCATGATGACTACCATGAGGCATAAAAATGCCACCCTTCGTGCCCATTCATAGGGTTCTTCTTTATTGGGAACCAGAAGGGACCCGTGAAGTTTTGGTGGTCACAGAGTTCAAAATGGCAAACTCACGTTTTTGCAGTACATATTAACTTAATAATGCATTATCTTTTTATTTGTATCTGGTTTTTCAAGGATCCACTTATACCAAACTAATAACAGTCGCAACAACTAAATAGGCTATGTGTACACACACACAAGAAAAGACAGGCAGAGCTGTAAAATATATCAATAAAATACAAAAAAAATATTTTTGTTTAAGTACATCATTTATGCTTTTGAAATCTATTGATGTAATCTACAAATTAGTTCAATTTTTTTCCATCTTTTGTTGAACAGGTCACTTTTTAAATTTTTAATTAAGTTTGCAATTTTCCTTACGGGACATCAACCCATCTGTGCAATTATTGCACTAAAATAAGGACAAAAGCCTCCATTTAGAAATATAAGTATTAAAAATCCTCTTTTTTAAAATCTTCAATCAAAATTAAAGCATGTTTTCATTCAGATCCTGGGTTATTTCTTCCGGTTCTTCTATCAAATTATAGAACTCTTTGTGACCCAGGAGTCAAAAAGTTTGCTCACCCTGCTCTAATGGATCGATCAACAATGTGATTTGCTAATTAATGTTCAAATACAAATGAAAATGCATTTGTACATTAACATTAAATGTAATTGCTCTTCTCATTTTCTTCATCCTTTTCTTCTCTCCGCTGCATTTTCAAGTTTATTAAGCAACTGAGTTTTTGTTAACAATTTAGCTACTTCTTTAAACTGTTTAAATTGTTGAGCAGAGAGAAAAGTAAACCGGCTCCCTGGTAGTAACCAGTACTAATTGGTTAAAGCCTAATGACATGATGGTTACCTCCACAAACCGCTCAGGTGTTGATCAATGTACAGTATATTGTATGTCTACATGTTACACTCTTAAAGCCAGTTCTGAGCAGGTCATTGAGGAAATGCAAATTTCAACAAGAAGGGAAAGTTTGGAAGCTGTCATAGTTAATGCAGATAACTTTTACATAGTACATTTAATTGATTGTTTTTTCCCCTCTCTTCTTTAGGACCTCAAAGTACAAAACAGATTTTAAAAATACAGAAAGAAATGTATTTAAAAACAACATGATATACTTCTCCTTTTTAGAATTTTCATTTGAAATAACGCTCACAATGTAATTTATTATTAATTTATTCTTTAAATTTGAAATAATATTTTGCCTCGTTTGTATTTTATTCACAACTTCTTCCAAATCTCTTTTTATTTCCTCCTGCTCCTTCACACGTTGCAGAGCAGCTGTTGTAACTCCATGATGTAATTCAGGGATTTTGGTCCAGTTTCTAAAGTGCAATGTGAAAATAAATAAAACCAAATGATGGTGTTGAGCTTTATGACTGATCCTCATCCAGTCAAAGCAAACCCATTTTTGTGGTTTGAACGCGGATATGTCGAAGTCACAAGGCAGAAGTTGATTTTTCCTCAGTGAAAAACACAAAAAAAAAAGAGGGAAAATGGTGTTATGTCGAAGGTTTGTTCTGAACGACAGTTAATTGTTATTTTTAAAGTCTTTGATTGAAGCCAATTTAAAAATGTCAGATTACATATTTCATTCAGAATTTTTTTTATGTTTTTGATCACAGATTCTAGTAATAAAAACACTTTGGAACTGTAGAAAATGTAGCGTCTGGTCGGCTCATTTGGCTGCATGCAGGACTGGGGCATGGGAAACCAGGGTTCGTTTCCCTGGGGGTGGGAAGAGCTTATTCCAGTGTGGGTCCTTAGGCAAGATCATAGACATGTATCATCACTGGACGAAGCGGGGTGTGACGTCACCCATAAAAAATTGCCCGACCTCCAGCTCTCATGAAATCAGGCCAAATCAATCAACATTTTTTTTTAAATTGGTCCGAATCACGTTTCCATAGCAATTATAGCCACCAATCACCATTTATAAGCTTGTTTGGAGTCCACAAGAGAAAAATGTACCAGAGTGAGAATTGTTGTTCTGACAAATAGAATAATAACTGTGTAATTATCAATAGAAGTCTAGGATTTTGGCTTCTTTTGGCTTCCTGTTTGTACCATGAGGGGGGAGGGGTGGCACTGTCCAGTGATTATACAGTCAATGGACCAGATCTGTTACGCTTCTGGCTAACAATGAAGCCACAAGAGGGCCAGAGTCTGAGTTTCTCTGTGCCAGTCCTCAACTTGGAGAACACAGTGTTGTGTCAGGAAGGGCATCCGGCGTAAAACTTTCTGCCAAACCAAAATGTACGAATTAGTGAAAGCTGGGTCACTGTGGTAACCACTGAAAATCATTTTATTAAATTTAATTCCTTTACAGTCACACTAAAATCCTCTTTTGATATATTTTCATTGTTCCCAGTAGACTTTTAATTAATTCCTTTAAATTTAAAAAGATCTATCGTTTTCTCGAACACTGATTAATTGTAGAGAATACAAGAGAAAACCACGCAGATTCATCCCACTCATCACAGAAATAATAAAATGCTTCGATTAAAAGAAACAAATAAAAGCAAAGACACACTTAAGTCACATGTGATTCAGTAAATATAGTGATTATTAACTAGTCAAGTTAAGCTTGATTTCATTTCTATCCGTTTCTTTAGAGCTGAAGTAGTTCGTCAGAAATTCGCCTTTGAGATGTGGGTAAAAGTAAGTCCACCCTTGCTTCCCATCATCAAACCCTCCTATTTGTCATTGGGATGGGTCTTTAATTTAACATTAATTGATGCAACACCTCCATAAAAAAAATCTCTTTTAAAGAGTACAAGATATTTAAAGTTTATACTGACTAATGTTGTGGTGTTACAGTAATGCAAGAATCTTCAGTTTTTACATCTTTTTTAGCTGTTTCTTTCACCAAGCAGAAATTTAGCTGAGTCGGTTCTTTTTCTCTACTTCCATCCAGATGTTGACCTTCCCAATGAACTAAACATCACTCATGTGTTGCTCCTTTTCCTCCCTCCTTGTATTCTTTCCGGCAGTTATCTGCTAAACCAATATTTAAGGGTTTTTAAAATAAAAGATGGGTGCAGAGAAAGGAGTGTCCAACAAATTCCATGAACCTCTCCTTTCATGAACCCCGTCTGTTCAGTTTCATAACTGTGCTGCCTGTGGCATATATATATCTTCTTGCTTCCTCTCAGTGAGAGCCTCTCAGGCCTGTGGTCACTGTGTTCATCCAGTGGCTTGCAGGCTCCACCGTTGCTTGTCATCTTCCAGAGCGAATGAGTTGTGGGGTTTTTTTTTCCACACACCAAAATTCAAGCACATGTAAACACACAAATATACATGTATTTACAGTCTCTATTTGTCTGTTTCCTCCTGTCTTTCGGGCACACATGGGAAGTATCTACGCCTTCCACATCCATCCAGTGGAGCCCCTCTGTCTCTCTTCCCTCTTTCTTTTTTTTCATTTTTCCACCTCCGCTTTATCCTCCTTCGCTTCCAGCTGTGTTATACAGCAAAGAAATATAAGTAGCACCAGGCCAGCTATAAATATGCCTGCCCACCCAAGACTGTTAGGATTATTATTTTTCTTATAATCACCGTGGTCATTCTATAAACCCAACAGATTATTATCTGGTTTTTGTTCCTTGGTGTTGGTCTCTCTTTCAATGGTTTGTTGCCAAATTTCTGAACACGATTGTTCAGAAATTTATAAAGACAGCTAGTTTCCAGTAAATATCAAATATTTTCCAATTGCTTTAGGGATTCTTTAAACTAGGTAATGATATTGAATTCGACTAATAATTAAAGTGCTGACTTTGTAAAAAAAAGTTGCTACGATCATCTTCTGATCTATTGCAAAGGCGTTCCCAGTGATCTTTTATCAATAATTATGCAGTTTTTAGCAGAAAATCGCAACACCTGTAGTTCATAAGAAATTCTGAATTGTGGGCGGGGCTGTTGGTCCAGAGTAAGCCCGCCCCTCCCTCCTAACATCCATCTGTTTACACTTTTTCCTGCTAGCTTAAAACCCCTCACAACCCCTAGCTAACATTAGCGGTGCAGCAAAAATGGCAAGCAATATTGGGGCTATAAAGTCCAGGAATACAATTTTTAGCCAGACGCCAACTAAAAAGAGGAAAATGAAGACATACATAGATCTAGGGCTATCGATAATAATTTCCAGAATCGATTTGATTCGATTCACCAGAGCCTGGATCGATTTGATTCTGATTTAATCCACTCAATTCGGTTCAATTCAATTCAATTTTGAGTTTACACAGTTTACACATTTGTTTAGAAATACATTAATATGTGTTTGAAGATATTAATATTAATCTGATACTGTTCATATACTGTCAAATTTATCATTGAAATAATGAGATTGTTAATAGCATACAGTGTTACATGGTTTTTCAAGCGGAGAAGCTTTAACAAAAATGTTCAGATCATTCACATTGGAAAGATTGTTCTGCTTCTCCTGGAGGGCATTTAAGTTTGGCCACTAGGGGGAGCTTGCGCTATTTAAGCACATTTTTTTCAAAAATAATAAGCTAAATGAGCAAAAAACAGTGCTTTAGACCACAAATGGTTACTTCATAAAAATATTTTCTTAAAAGAGTTTGGAAAATCATACCTGTGAGTATATAAAGTTGTTCATTTAGTCAGCAATGTGTGTTTAGGTCGACTGAGTGTTAGCATTAGCCATCCTATGGGAAATTCCATTAAACATTAGCATCAAGCTAGCAGATTTTAGCTTTATGTGTTTGATCAACCTCTACTTTTATGGATTGATTATTGATTCTGATTGATTAATCGATTTAATCAGCCCAGCCTTATATGGATGGATTTGTCTACAAGTGGATACATCAGAAGGGAGCGGCAGGGAGCTTGTGGCTTGCCGTAGTAGTAGCTTCTATGTCACACTTAAAAGCTTTTTCAAACAGAGATCTTCCGTCTGCTCCTGATTCACAATTAGAATACAAAAATACTCAGAAATGCAATTTTAAGCTTAATTTTCTTTATGTATCATCCATCATCAGAAAAATACCACAAGAACCTGTTAAAAACACAATTTTCATTAGAGTAAGTCTTGGTTCTGAATGACAGGGTCTTGGTTGTCTTGAAAATGGGTGTTGGGCTCCTACATGTTTATAGATGGAGCATTTCTGCCTTGGACTGCAGCTGGAAACCAGCTGTGTGAATCAACCTTCCTCATCTGCTTTATTCATCCGTCCCCCCTCCGCTCCTCCCTCATGTTTCCTCTGCTTCTCCTTCTTCAAAGGTTCAGAAAAAAAACACTTGTGGCTGGCACTTTACATTCTGCAGAGAGGCTGAAATTACGCTAAAGTAGTAAAAGAAGTAGAGAAAAGGAATGATTTTGATCCTCGGTAGACAGAAAAAAGGGTGTGTGTTGGGGGAAGGTAGAGAGTCTGGAGGTATGGAGGGGGGAGGGAGGAGATGAGCGGGGTACAGGAAACCACAGGTATGCAGAGGATGGCGGGTGGGTGGCCTGGAGGGACGATAGGGAAAAAGTTGGGTCATGAAAAAGCGAAGGAACAGTTCGTTGAGCTGAAGACCTAACTTTAGGGATTCACGCTTGGAAGCGGTACATCTTCACAGAGATGTTGTTCGAGATCCCTGAACTGACAAAAAAAACCCCAACTGCGTTTGAAAAAAAAGTGAAGCAGCTCAACGGCCGGCTGTACAACACCGAGCTTGTTGAGGCAAATGAAAACAAGTAGAGGTGAACTGCTCATAATCCTAAGGCAAACACTATCGAGTTACTTACTGATGAAGCAAACAGTGATTAAACAGTAATCACGGCTGTGCAGCTAAGGCGCTAAATGGTACTTCATGTTATTTCTTTAATAGTGTGTTGGACCGGAATCGCTTTGCTTACTCGTCATATTTATATTAGAGTTTGCGCATAAGCCTGCATGCTACTCCTAGCATAAATATATGCTTTCAGGTTGCCTAAACATTGTAAGCTTCAGCAAAACCCCAAGGCTTGGTTTGCTTCCATTGAGAAGATTTCACATCCTGTTCTTCAGAGCCCCAATCTGTCATCAGTGTCTCTTTCTGTGTTGCAAAAAGGGATCAGCTTTTCATTCTTCCCTATACTGATGAGCTGAGAGCTCCAGCAAAGAGACATCGCTGTTCCTCACATCACACCTTGGGGTGCGAAGGCACACAGAGGAGTTGAATCTGGGATTATTGTGTTGACTACATTGAACAACAGTCTATACAACTATATTATATAACTATAAAACACTTTGAAGAATTTTTCTATCACAAAAACAAATTTGTTTATTCTTCTGTGTAATAGAATTCTTTGTCCGTTTGTTATTCCTCCTCTAAGATGTTGCATAGTGAAGCTGCTTACTCTTTGCTAAAGTTTTCACGCCACCCTCGGCAACGCACATTCAAGAGACCACTTCCAATGAAAAGTCTTTGTAAACACACCTAAATGCGTGTTTTGGCTTCTGCACTCAAAACTCTCATGTCCACGCACATTTTTAAGACTGTTTTTGGGCAAAAAATGCACAGCCATTGAACACACATTGAGGTCGAACGTTGACCAATCAGGACTCAGATTTGGTAGTGATGTGTGGATTGTGTCCCTTTTAGTTCACGGAAGTACCAACTGTTTGACAATTGGTCATAGAAAAAAAATAATAATTGAGGTTTGTGCGACGCATATATGATATATATTGGAATAGAGCTGCGAAAGAAAAACCCTACAGCAATATTTGCGTGATTTTCACCGCTTCGTCATTTCACACCAAGCCTCTTCCAACTGTAGGCGGCAGACATGCGCTAGGAAACAGTAGAAGAAGAAGAAGAAGCCCCTCCCTGCTTGTCTTATGTGAACACCTTGTGCTAACGCACATTCAAGAACCTGTTTTCAGCGCATTCTTGAATGTGCATCATGTAGTATTAGAAAGACTTAACTAGATTTCATGAAAGCCAACTTACCAGGCAATCTGTACCGATCCGTGCTATAGCACAACTGTTTTCACATTACAACTCTTGGCTTGAGTTCTGTGATCTGGGTCTGAAGATGCAGATGTCACTATTTCACACACACCAAACAGTAGCTTGTAGTTTGTATCTTTTTTTTTTTTTTTTGGTTTGTTTTCAATCAATAATGACATAATAAGCGAGAAGGCTCTAGTTTGAATCCCAGCTAGACCTTTCTTGGTGGACTTGTGCATGCGTGGATGTTCAAGGGGACTGTCCTCCCACTGTCCAAAAATAGGCTTCATAGGTTAATTGGTTACCTTAAAAAGTGTTCCTAGGTGTGCATACACCTGCAACAGACTGACGATCTATCCAGGGTGTATCTCACCCTATCCCAACAATAGCCTGTGACCCTGATATGGGATGAAGTAGGTTAACAAAGTAGATAGATGGATGGAAAGCTTTTGAATGTTTTTGGCAAAAGTACAGAATCAAGCAATAAAATGAACCAAGCATGCAACTTACACCTTGTTTCCAGTGAGAAGCAGTGCGGTACGGTCCGGTTTGATCTGGTATTTTAAGCATTTCCGTTGTTATACAGTTACGACCAATACCTCTTGAGGGCCCTCATCCATTCATAGGTCCATTGAAAAATAGAACGGGACGGTCCGGGCAGAGTCGCTGTCGCCACTCGCTAGCGATTCTGTTTTCCTCTTTACGGCGGTATTCTTCTTAGCCCCTCGCAATCTTCTTTCAAACAACATTAAATTCCTGTTATACATGATGTACAAAAAGTAAAGACAGAAAAAGATTAGCTGCTGGATAACCTCTATTGTGGCAATGACGCAAAAACAATAAGATTGATCTTCACCGCGCATGCACTGTGAAAACAAACCGCTCAGTAGGAGCGAGGCTTAACTGAGTGGAAGGGTTCGCCAGAAATACCTGGTCCGTCCCGTACTAGTCCTCCTGTACTGGATTGCTCAGTGGAAACGAGGTTATAGTGACTTGTGTGAGAATACTCTTTGTAAAGAAAACTGCTTCAATGATAGAAGTTAAGAAAGCCACAACAAGAAAAAAGAAGACCACAAAAGCAGTAGATTTAGCTGGATTTAGGGATTGGCAAAAAATAGACAAAAATCTTGCACAGTTGATTGTTAGGGAACATTTTTTATTAACTTTAGCCTAGCCTAAAAAATGATGATAATTGAAAGGAAAACTGCAGGGTTAACCACTGAGATGAACATCCAGTATGAGGCCAGCTTCCATTGTGGGATTTTGCCTGGCCCAACTTTATTACATAGAGCTATGACAATTTATGATTACTAACCAATTTTACAGTTCTTCCCACTATTGTTTGCAGTTATCCAGAACATATTTCATAAAAAACCAACCCCCTCAAAAATTGATGTTGTATTCTATCTGTGTGTGATTTAATTTAAGGGGTGTTACTATGCAATAACAGTTTATCAAGCAAGTAGTGTTTTGTTTGAAATTGGTTAATTTAAGATGATCACTATGTAACCTAATGGGTTTGTGTGTCACTCCAGATTAGATATTTAATACTGCAGATTATTTATCTTTTTTTCAAATTGTAGTTGCATTTAGCAGGATGAGCCCTGCACTTGTTGTGGAGACGATGATCATAACAGATGATAACTTAAATTGAAATTATTTCTTTCTTTTTTTTTTGAAGAGATCCCCTTAAAAAAAAAAAAAAAGGACTTAATAACTTTTGACTCCAACTCAAATTTTATTTTATAAGTAGATGTGACATTAATCCCCTCGTAGCCAGTCAGGGAGTAAGGCTTATTGTACATTACAGTGATGTCTCCAGTGCCTTTTAGTGGTCACACCATCGGCCCCCATCACATTACAGCAGCTGTGAGGAATTCAGAGTCGGGGTAAAGGGGGTAAAAAACCCTGAGGAGGGTGAATGAGGAGGAAGGCAGGAAAAGAGGACGGTCTCTTAGGGGTGGGGGGTTACAAAAACAAAGCCAGGACTTAAAAACAAAGTTTACCACTAAAGGAAAACAACGGGACCTGAAAAAAACCAATGTTAGAGGAGAGAAAGAAAGAGGAGAGAAGAAAATGAGGTAAAATCTGAGCTGGGGTTGGCTGGAGAATCCAAGCCCCGCCTCCTTTCTCCCCCCCCATCCCTCCCACGCTTGCTCCGACTCCAGCCTTAACACAACAGAATCCCCCACAAGCCCGGCCACATCAGGAACGGCTGGCTACATTATAGCTGCCATTATCGTCTCTCAAGTCATAACAGCCAGAGAACACCCACCTCGACTGCTGCTGCGCCAGGAGGGGGAGGGACGGAGGAATGAGCGGGGTGGAAATGAGGGAGAAGGGTGGAGGCAGGAGAGAGGGAGCCGGAGATATCTGGAGATACAGAGCAGTGGAAAAGAAGGAAGATGACAGCGAGGAGAGGCGCAGAGGGTGAAGGAGAGAAACAAGAAGCAAACATTTTCTGAGTGGTGTTTACACTCACAGCAGGCAGCCCCGAAGATGTTTCATTTGGACTGTTTGGTGTGCCGTCCAGCTGATAGATTGCTAGAAAGACTCAAGTAACAGCATTCTCATCTGAGATTAAAGGAGAAATGAGGTTAAGAGGAAAAGGGGGATGTCATTACATGCTGCTTTTCAAACTGGCTGAGAAGGCAGGAGTGGGGGGCACGCCAGAGCCCCAGTTTAGAATTACACCCCAGAGAAGAGGAGTGGAGGAGTGGGCAGGATCAGACCTTTTGTCTGCCGTGACTAGTGACCTGTGGAAATGTCTGTCTTCCACGGAGACTTCCTCATAAGAGGAAGGCACTTTATGGGAATTTTGCAAACAGCCAAACTGGGCAACCTTAAACAAGGTTTGTCTTTGTGCACCACAAACCTGAGAACAAAGTGAAAAAAAAAAAAACTTTAAAGACTCTTGTGTGAAAGATGGAAAGTTCAGCTGAAGGTAATCCAGTGCAGAAATTATGCTTTTTTAGGCTTTTATTCTTAAAATAAGTAATTTAAAAGACCAATTTCAATTAAAATGATGTTTTTCTAATGATATATAACTGGATGATCCACTTACAGCTCGAAGGTCTGGAGAAACTACTTTATTTCAATTAAAAAATAAATATTTAATGGATTAAATTAATCCTCTCCAACCTTAAACACTAAAAGAACTACTTGGTCTAGTTTCTTACAGACTACAACCCACAGAGAGACACATTATCATTGAAAAATGCACAATATTTATGCTTTTTGGCAACTAAGCATTTATTTGTAAATTTAATTTTAACTACTACAATTGAATTACATCAGTGTCTGTGTTTCTATATATAACCGTTATAACTTATTTTACTTTTGACAGCAGATCACACTAGTTCCTTTCAAAATAAAACCCACTCTGTGTCAAAAAAGGTTCTCCTGCTGCAGCAGCTTTTCTTAAATAAAAAATGCAAGGATATTTTTTTATCATTAGTATTTTGGTGTTTTTTCTTCCTTTAAATCTCAAAAATAGACAACATTTGAGTAGAATCTACCTATTTAAAAAACTCAAGGCATTTCAAATAGTTTTTATTGAATTTATTGAATTTTGATTGAAAACACACAACACTAAATCATTTTCAATCACGTTAAACTACAGTTGTTCAAAACTTTAGCCACTTTAGTGTAATTTACCAACATTAAAAAACTAACCACTTTAGAGACTTTTATCTGACTAACTATCAATTAAAAAATCTAATGTAAAGAACATTTTTACAGAATTTCTGACAGTAAAATTACACTTTTTTGCTTAGTTTCTTCACATGTTAAAAATCTAATCAGAAATGACAAAACTTAAATAACTAATCTCTTATGTTTTCATTAAAGCTAAAGCTGCAATAAATGGATAAAAGAGTCACATGTGGCTCCGGAGCCACAGGTTGCAGACCCCTGTACTAGTGCAAATATTTGTGTAAATTCTTACTAATTATCCTAAATTTAAAAGATCTATGTATAATTATGTGTTTCTTTTGTTTGTCTAGATTTGATTAATAGTAATAAACCAATTTAAATTTCTGTAAAATGTTTGTCGTGTTTCAGCACAGCAACAAACCTGAGTGTTTGAACTGGGAGGTTTTGGGTAAAGGAGGCGGCTGGACGCTCTGTCCTCATCCTCAGCCCATCTAGCCGTGCCACAGCCCAGCAGTTTTGTTTGGTCAGCAGTTTGATTCATGGCCTTGGGGGTTTTTAATATGCCGCTACCCCATCTCTCTCAAACCCAGCACCACAAAATTACACCAGGGAGCAATCTTTCTCGTAGTTTCTCACAAAAAAAGAAAAAAACTGACCTTAAATAGCACAACGCCAAGACACCTGTGTCAGCATTGTGACCAAAATCATCCATCTGTAGGCTTTAGAACAAAATCCATATATTCATGTGTACAGTTCATGTATGCATGGAGTACTTTTTATTGTTTTTTGCTATGCGTGACTAAGTGCTGTAAAAAATTCTGGCTTATAGTTTATGGAGTTCCAAGTTTTTGTTGAGTAGTCAGATTTTTGTGGTTAGGAACACAAGTGTGAATCCATATATTATTGCATCAGTAAATCTGTAAATACATGTGATAAACATTCCTGCACTCTTTCAGCACAACATACTACGTGGTGCACCATGGAGAACGACGAGACAAGGCAGTGATAATCACGTTTTTTCAAAATGTGAAGGAAATTCAAGTTTGTTTTTTTAAATTCCATGTATTTATATCTACAGGTGAGCTCATACTTTATTCAACACCTTTTACCATGTACAGACACACACGTGCCGCTGCAAATACACTTGTCAGCCTCTACACACACCTGCTACAGAGCTTACAGAGCAGAACGGTTCACTGTGACAGGCTTGCACGCATGTTTCCCGTGTGTTTGTTGGCTACTGGATCATTGTGCTACCTCCCATCAAGTCTGACAGGTGTGACAGCTAATGTGTGACTATGTTTGTGTGTGTGCAGCAGTCTATCTCAGCCCCCCCCCTTTCTTGGTATTTATTAGTTTTGGACAGCTGAAGGACTCGGCAAGATCTCTATTTAGCACTTCCTCCCAATTATCGTACACATACCCAAGGGTCGCTCTGAATATATGCAATCAGTCGCAGACCGCCCACATAATTTAGTCACTCGCAGACCTCAGGACCAAATCCCCCCCTTGGTGGCTTGTGGGCTTAAATAGGTCCCTGCTGCCCTTTTAACACTTGTGCTACCACATAACAGGCCTAGCAACCTGTCGCGCTGAAACCAAAGAGCTTTCATGTCCAGCAGACAGGAGCTTTCCCAGTTTAGCTTCGAACACTTGTCCCGTTTCAGCCAGGGAGCATTTAGAGTCCACAAACACAATTAGAAAGTGGTTCAAAAGTGTTTCATCTACATGAGAGGCTGCTAACTTTTGGAAACCTTTTTGACCTAACATGAATGCACTTATGACAATTCTTTTTCAAATTGGTGAATGTAAAATCAACTGGATTGTCTTTTTTTTTTTTTTTTTT
>NC_050516.1:26151513-26162816 GCF_002922805.2 Oryzias melastigma
CTAAACGTAATATTTTTTTTATCACGTATACATGAGTATAAGTTTGCATATCCACTATAGACCACGTACATGTAGAGAAGGAAATACATTGAGTGCATACTTCTACAGACTAAATCGGAACATTTGAAGTTTACAATATCTAAATACTATGTGAATGTACTAACCTGCTCACTTTTACTGTAAACTAAGTATTTTTGTAGGACACTTTAAGAGACTACTTTTTGCTAAGGGTAGTTTTAAAGACCCACTCTGCACCAATGGAGGACATACACAGAATATTTAAATATCTTGTACTTGCATTTCTGAGTATTTTTTTATTCAAATTGTTGTGAATCAGGAGCAAACGAAATATAGTGTTTGAAACAGATTGTTTTAGTGACAGAAGATGATGATGCATCCACTAGTAGACAATTAAATCCATGGACGTCTTTGTTTTCTAATCTGGCACCGTAATGTTAGGATGGGGATGTGAGTGGCTGGAAGCTTGGAATATATATATATATATATATTGTCTTTTTTCAGATGTGTAAAACATCAAAAAGAAAGGACTTAAATAAATAAATACATGTTTGAGAAGGGGATAGGCAGAAGCAAATGCTTGTTTTAGCCTATCCCTTTATGTATTTTTCTACTAACTTAAATAATTCACTGTATATATAGATATATATATATATATTGCTGTTTTCGTTTCCAGGTCTCGAAATTTGATATTAATGATCCTTTATAACTTCAATCTGTTTTTGTAGAGTATAAATATTTGATATTAATTCCTGAACCGGATATTGATAATTCACTTAGAGAAAATGGTATGGTCGAGCCGGGGTGGGATTATATAAATTTGCTTCCTCCCACTCTCTTTCAAGTGATCTATATGTAATTCAATGTAATGTGGTTTTTTTTCATGTATTATTCCTGGTTGCTTGAAATAAACCATTTCATTAATTCTTCATTAATATAAACAATACAATATTACATTATCTTTCAATTTTTCCTCTTTTCACCTGTGAATCCTATAAATTGTAATCCACAATTACCATTTCACATTCAAAAATTATTTGTGATGTTGGGGCTTTTAACATCCTAAACCAGAAATTATGCAAAGGAGTGTAAAGTGCATCCAGTACATTTTTCAAAGTAAAACGTATTTTTTGCTTTATTCGCTGTTTTACTGTGTTGTAAGCATTATGTCATTTTTGACAGTTTGTCACACAATGTTTGTAATACAATCAAATATGTAAATTTAAGCCTATACAAGACAGAAATATTAATAAAAGTTCAATTTTTACTCATTGTATGAAGGCGAGTCACTCAGAAAAAGAAGTGTTGTTATTATAATTTTAAAATCACAGTGGAATGAATGTTTGTTTACTTGTACTTTATATATATAAATGGCGAGTTATCGCGTGAACCTACGTGAGTTCGGAGTCTGGCGAGGTCGACAGCCGAGCCTGCTGCAGGACGCAGCCATCTGTAGCCAATGTGAGTCATCATAACTAGACCGCTCCGGTGACAGCATTGAAGCCGGACCGGATGCAGTGTGAGCCCGGTTAGTCCGCGGAAACAGTCCCACCCCAACACAGGCGAATTTCTAATGAACTCGTGCTTCTCTGCAGGAACGGTGTCCTAGAAAATGACACGCTAAAAACAGTATAAGTATAGTTAAAAGACCACTGGGTATGCCTTTAAAATAGATTAGACGTGAGACTTTTAATTCATTTTCTGAACATGCAGGAACCTGTAGTTTTCAGAACATTCATGGATGTGGTTGGATGTCATGAGCAGGTGCCTGTTCTCAGGCTCTCTCCGTCAGAATTAACTTTCACATAGTCCTGCTGAAAGATATACTCTCAATATATGAGACAAAAGGCTACTTTGTCCTTCCTCTGTTTGGGTTGCTAGCATCCCTCAACTTTTGTCCTTTAAGCTTTGAGGCGAAAATGTTGAACCCTCCCAAGTAGACCCAGTTTCCAACATTTCCTATCTTCTTACTTGCTTCTTCTCCAAAAATTGAAGGCTTCAGTATTTTTGAGCTAACACTTGTTTGATATAAGTATGACTCAAGTTTTCCAGAGCTTATTCTGTCCTTAAACTGTTTTCTCTTGGTTTGGTCTGGTCTGTTATTAACAACCTACGGATTGCTTTTTCGCTCCAGCCACAATTGTTTGTGTTTATTTGGCTTTTTTTTATGGCAGAGTTCAGCTTTATTTGGTTGGGTAGGGTTTGTTTGATTTTCTTGCCCTCACCTCAGACTTGTCCTTGCTTTTCTGTGCCAGGTCCAGGCTGTAAGGGGAGCAGTAGGTCTTGGAGCTCCAATGCCAGTGGACATGCAGCCACACCAGGGGCTGTATTACTATGAGACGTCACCCAACCAGCCCTCCAGAGGGTAAGACAGCAGCCAGCACATCCTGTCCACTATTATGTACTTCGACCAACGACAGAAATACATTTACAAGCTGTTGCAGCGCAAAACTCATCTAAACAAGTGACACTATTTTTTGGAAAATAAATATTATACATCATTTGGTCTTATCATCAATGTGGGCACTTTATATCTCCAGAGTAGACATTTATTGCTTTGTTTTAGCTGTCCTACATGCAATAAGATCTGCTTTATTGTCTACATTTTTCTCTTGTTCATCCTGATTCCTTTTAGACTGCAAAAATGGAATCTTAAAAAAGTAATAGGACCCTTGTTTCACAATAAAATGTCTTATTTTCTTTCTTGCAAGAAAGATATTATCATCAAAAAAGTTTTCAACAGCAAAATAATATTAGATTAATCCATAAGAACCAATGGTGACATCAGTGTAATAAAAAAAAAATATGTATATATATATATATACTGGTATATTCTACATAATTGTATTTACAAAAAAAAAACTAGGTCTTTTTTTTTTTTAATTAGACATATCTTAATGGATATTTTTTTTTCTTAGATAAGATTTTTTTTTGCTTATTTGAAGAATATTTTTAAAGACTTTTTGAATTATTTCTTATTTTGCTGTGTACATGACAGTCTTTGACATATATATTTTCCTGTTTTTCACAACTGGGTCATTTAATTCTTCTGTGTGGTTTTGTCACTTCATTTACCCCTCATACTTCCGACAGCTTTTATGACAGTTTGTGATGAAGACGTTACCAGATTGACTAAATTCTTGCAGTTCTCTTTGAAAGCCTTCTGCTGCCATGTTTTCATGCTACGTCATGTGTCCCGCCCCCATTTCAGTTGCTCTTGACAACACACGTTTGCAGTTGAGATGCCAATTTGTTCTCACTGCCCAAGTTTGGCAAAAAGTAAAGAAGTAATGAGCATATTAGATCAGCAGTGACACTTTGCTCTTCTGCACACAAAAGCAAATTGAGTCCAGCTGCCAGTTCTGATCTAGTTCATTCTGTTTCTGGAAACATTACAGAGCGCCATTTACTACCAGGCTGAAGCATCTAGTTTAGAATATTTTTAGTGAGGCTATCATGAGATTTGATGCTGAAGCTGAACTTTTCCTTAAGTCTTAAAACATTGGCACAATTGACTGGATATATAAAACTAGTCTGAGTGAGTGTGACATAACCCATAGAGAATGCCTTACTTCTGGCTCCAGCAAAGCGCCGTAGAAGCGGCGTGGAACGGAGGCCACCTTGTTAACCTATGGTATAGTTCACACCAGACGCAAAGCGCCGCAGTCCTCTGCAGATGCTAATCAATTAACTAAAGTGCTGTAATTTGTTACACTTAAAATTATTAGTTTTTATCAAATTCAAGTTTTGAGTTGATGGTTTCTTCAACTTAAAAATGTAATTTGATAAAAACTAATATTTTTGGACCATAACAAACGACAGAACTTTAGTTAATTGATCCAATGTTTCACTTTTTACAGTGCATCTGGTCTATTTTTCGTGCAAGCCGTGAGCGCCGTCTCAATCCTGACAGGAAGTTACGACAAGACACCAGTCAATTTTCAAAATATAACAAATTTTTCACAATAAAATACCGAAATTGACAAATGCAAAATTAATTGTAGGAGCTGTAAATAACCACGGCTGAACAGAAGCGCATGTCGTCCGTCCTGAAAAAAAACGCGTCCGATGTGAACTGTAGGTGACGCGGATACCGCAGCGTTTCCGTGTCCGGTGTGAACCCGGCATAATTCCAGCCAACCACAAACCAAAATTATTCATTTCTCCACCATAATCTATTTTCAAATTGTTGGCACTTCTGTGAAATAAAAGACACTATCTATACACCATAAGTTCAACTTACTTTAATTTTCAATGCAGTTAGCATTAGAGTGCATAAACAGTCATAGAAACGCATAAATATACGCAAACGCAAGAATTTTGAATGGGGAAGCCTGAAATGCACAGATGTACATAAACTTTTCATTAGTTTAATTAAAACCTTCTTGTCTATTTACTAATGTTTTACCCTCACAGTTTTAATAGAAACATTTACATGCAATTTAGAAGTTTTGTTTCAGTTTAAGACTCTTGAAAGATGTTTTCTGGATTTTTTTTTTTTTTTTTTACAACATCCTAACTTTTTTACAGTTCTCTAGATCAAAAAGTCTGGTTTTCCTTACTGACGTACCCTGTAGCCATATATAGACAGGTGTTAGTCATTTGTTAGAATGTCTCTAATTAGACACTGATAGACTTCAGTGAGCTGTCGAAGCAGAAGAAAGCAGAACTTTGGACAAAAGCCAAAATACTTTTCAAAGAGTGTTTTTGATCAAAGTTTTTTAGTTAATTTACCGAAAACATAATCCTTATTTTTGGGCTTATCGGTATTCACTAAAAAGAATTTAAAAACCACAAATTAACCCCTTAATGCCTACGGATGCAAAACACTTCTGCTTTAAAGATACATTAATTTAGCATTTATGTGAAAGCAAGTTTTTTTTAATGGCTAAGAATAAATTAAAGTTAAGAGTTCCACAAAAACTTAAAACTTGAAATGCTCATTTTCATGTTTTCTTCCTCCTTTAAACAAAAGTTTTTATTTGAGTTGATTTTTTTTTTTCGCTAAATTTCCTTTTTTATAGTTTGACTCTGAACTTTCTACAGTTAAAACCATTGAAATCTGACTCCTTTGTTGTTCAAACAAAGAAAAAGAAGAGAAAAAGTCCGATCAGCTCTGCTCTCAAAAGCTTTTCCTTCAGTTGTTTCCATTTCATTCCGAGAGATACTGGGATGATGCAGAAGTCCAGGTCTGTCCAGGTCCGATTGTTGTGGACATGGCGCTAGCTCAGCCTTCACTCCTCCCCTATCCACTCTCCCTCCTTCCCTCACTGCTCATGCCACCCAGGTTGCGGGTGGACTCGGCCTCTCTCTGACAGCTGCTAATTACAGGCTGACCAGGCCCTGCTGCGCTCTGCATGACTGCCTCACGGCCCACTCAGGTTACCCAGAGCCAGGGAGAAGCAGGGAGAGTTGGAGAGAAAGGTGGCTGAGAAGGAGGAAAGGGGGAGAGAAACTGAAACAGAAGGGATGAATGGTGGGAGAGAAAAGGCAAAAAAAGAAAGAAAGAATAGCTGGGAGATAAATTGGGGACGAGGGGGGCAAAACAGTGGATTAGAAAGGACAGATTAAGCTACTGTGTGAAATACATGTTGTGTGGAAAGAATTAGAGAAGTGAAAAGGCGACTTAGGGAGAAGGTGGATGATGTCTGTCCTTCCAAAGGAAGAGCGGGAGGGTTAAAGCGAGGAGACCCGCTTTGAGGCGAACTGAAGGGACGTCTGAACGTCCATTGAAATTCATGGAAAGTTCCAAGCTTAACTTCTGTTGTTTGGGAAAGGGGGAATCCCAAATGAGTACATTTCAAACTTTCAGGACTAGATGAGGGTAATGCGCCATCTAGTGGAGAGACAATATCATCACATCACTATGAAGAGAGTAGGTCCCACTTATCTCAATAAAAGTCCATATTTATTTACTCAAAATCTCAAAATTAAACCATTTTTTCTCCAATAAGTCACTTTCCAGATATTCATTGGTATTTTTTTTAACAACAAGGACTTATATAAAATGAAGCAACATATTGCTTATATTAAAAAAAGTAAAAATTGTTGGGCCAGATAACAGTTTGATGGCCCCCGGGTCGTAGTTTGCCCACCCCTGCTCTAAAGTGTCACTGGGTGTGCATGTGGAAACCTGCTCAGGGTACTCCACCTTTTCCTAACAGTAGCTGGGACAGGCTCCAGCATCCCGTGACCCCAAAAAGGGGTATAGAGGGTTAAGAAAATGGATGTAAAAATTAAGATTTTTTTTTAAAAACAATAATGTATTTTATAAATCATCATATTGTTGTCTGAAAGACATCTGTACCATTTCCTATGAAGAAGAACATTTATAATTGATCAAAAGTAGCTTTTTAGTCAACTTTTGTGAAAGATATGAGTATTTTGGGCTGTTTTTTTCTCTGTGTGTTTGTGGGTTTTCCAGGTTCCTCCTACAGTCCAAACCCATGATTCATAGGTAATTGGTTGCTCTAAATTATCCCAAATTGTAGTTGTGTTGGTCCATAGCAGACTGGCAACCTGTTCAGGTTGTACCCCACCGTCAGTAGTAGTGTGACCCCAGCAGGTTATGAAGATGGATGGATAATGAGTAACTTTATGGCATTTTGCATTAGGTGCTAAAACAGAAATCACAGCATCCTTTCTGTTGATTTTTTTGAAGTCTTTGACTTTTTTCTTGTTCAGCACTACTACAAATTATCCATTTATTCCTGCTCTGTCCTGTTCAGGATCACAGTTTATACCATAGTCTCTTCCAACCACTACAAGATGAAGAACTTGAGCAAAAAATGGACTTCAGCCATTTAAACTCTAATTTTTCCATTCAGTTTTATTTACTTATTTTTCTTTTGAATTTATTTTTTAAGGGATTGATCCATGATACTCAATTTACATATATTAATTTACAATAATGCCATGCACCCTCCTAATGTCCACAATCATTTTTTAAATATTGTGACACATTTTCAGACAAATTAATAAAATACTACTCTAAAAGCTCTAAAATACAAAAAATGACCAGAGAAACCCCCACAACAAAGTCTAATATTCAGCTCTGATTGGCAGGAAATCATTTTTTTGTTGAAAAGGAAATAATAGTGAATGTGATGAGAATTCTTTTTGCTTATCATCCACAGCCTCATCCCATCAGACCAGTCTCCCTACAGTGATGTGTCGTCAGTGCGAGCCCCTCTCCTCGATGGTCCCCCCCCGGACTGCCACAGCATGTATAACTCCATGACTCCCAACATCTCTCACGGATCAGGCCAGGGGAACGGCCACTGCTTGGATCAATACATGAGGCCCCCCCAGGCCCCTCCACCGCACTGTATGATGGGCCACAGGGGGATGCCACCCACAGACGGTGAGTCCCCCTGACCTCATGGAAAATATTAATTAGGGATAAAGAATACTTGACTCTGAAGATCCCATATTCTTTGATTCGTTATTTTACTTTACAGTTAAGATTGCAGCAAAAAGTGTGATTGTTTGCATTGTAACAATATATCTACAGAAAAAGCACAAGACAGAAAGGAGTTTTGATTCAAGAATTTGTCCCAAGTATTGTTTTTATTTTTTGGAATAAAGAGAGAAATTTCAAAATATGTAATAGTTTGTAACTTTTGGTAGACATTAAGATGACTTCATTTCTAAATAAAAGGCACCCTCTGTCAGCTAGGATCACCTCACTGCTGCAAATGTAGTAGTAGGTAGTACCAGTATTGGCAACTGTCTGGTGATGCGATTTGTACAAGTAAAACACAAGTAAGATGCTGAAGGACGCTCATAAATAAATAATTAAATATCGTCTTGTCAGCATCGCCAAATGAAATATCGCGATATATCGCCAAATCGATTTTCCTTATGTAAGTAAATTACAGCATCTTAAGAGTTTGATCCATTAAAAGATAAAACCTGTGATTGAAGAAAATTAAACATTGATCTGTGTGTGCTTCACTGCTTTAACTGTCTGCCTTTTTCTTCAGGTGGCAATGGCGCCCCCTACTGCAACCAAAACAACATTGTTTCATCGCATCACAACTTCTGCCAGATTCAGCCGGGCTCTGATCAGATCGGGTCAGGCGATGGTGAGTAAAAGAGAAGGACCGGTTCATTTCAGATTATAAATGGAACAGAAGCACAACCAACCCTCTGTCCCGCTCAGGCTCAAGGTTCTCCACTCCTCGCTCCATGCTGAAACTGAGCAAGAAGAGAGCGCTGTCCATTTCTCCTCTGTCTGATGCCAGCGTGGACCTGCAGACAGTCATCCGGACCTCACCCAACTCCTTAGTGGCCTTTGTCAATTCTCGCTGTAACCCCAACGGTGCCAGCTCCTACGGCCATCTCTCTGTGAGCGCCATGAGGTACGGCGCCTCACTGCCCGAGGAACGTTTATCAGACTATTACATGTTTATTTCTCTTCTATATGAACCAGTATTACATGTATACATGGAAGAGCTGTTACACTATCCCACACATGTAAAACATTACAAAAAAAGGAATTTAAAAAAGAAAAAAAACAGTGTAAAAGAAAAATCACAAACTGATTTAACAAATACATGTTTGAAAAAGGGATAGACAGAAGCTAATGCTTATTTAAGCCGATCCCTTTATGTTTTTTTCTAGTTCCTCAAATAATTCACAGTATAAAAATCTAAACAAAACGATAAAATATTTCAGTAACTTTCATATTTTTGTCTTTTCACCTGTGAATTCTATAAATTATTATCCACAAATACAGTTCACAATCAAAAATAGTTGAAATCCTAATTTTTATTCGTCCACCATATATTTTGACAACATCCTCTCTTTAATTTTGATAGAAAATAGTTTGATGTCCAAACATTGTTTGTATTGATAGTCAAGGCTGTTCCACAGTTTAATCCCACACACTGATATTTCTAAAAAAACAAATCTGATAAGATACATTTTAATTATACAGAAACTTTTATTTAGAAATTAAAATAGAGATAATCATATAGCCAATAATAGGCAGCTACAACTGATTTTTAATTATTAATAATGTATGAGTTGAACAAAGATTTTGTCTTTTAGAAGGATTTTTAACAATCAAAGCAGATATAAAATGTCGTTTTAGGGTTTTTTTGGCTAGATTTTTTTAAATTTACATAGTGTGTATGACAAAAAAGTCATTTTACAATTCAATTTACGTTGTAAAAACGTACATTTTACTGATATTGTATTAATTCAGTTCTGTTTTCAGCTGTTCGTCCACTAGAGTTGTCATATGTTTTCCTGTCACCCCACAGTCCTTCTCTGAGTTACGGCAACAACATAAACTGCCAGTCGAGACAACAAGGCTCCCTGTACGGAGGGAACGGGGGGACGCCGCTGAGTGGTCATACGCCGGGTCCGTGCCAAGCCTCACGTTTGCCTCCCCACAATCCTCGACTCCACGCTCCACCCAAGCATGGACACGTAAGACGACTCTGGAGCCTCAAATCATTCCTAACAAATTCAGCATCAGTTCACCTCCTTTTAATGACCGGAGGGGCCAGATACAAGAGCGAACAATGCAAATGATTGGAAATGTTTGGTTTTGTGGGTGAGGTTGTAGCACAGAAGAAGGCAGTAACGGTGTATGTCTTGCAGCTGAAGACAGAGCCCGGGCTGGGAGGTGTGATGGAAGGCATGAACGTGAAGACGCTGGAGGAGAGGTCAGAGGGCGACGTCGCCAGCCCTTCTTCTACTGGCACTCAGGTACAAATGTGCACGTGCTTTCACTGACTCCACAAGTGCAAGTTGACGTGATAAATCTGAGTAGGTATGGTAGTAAATATTCACTCTCTTTTCTCCAAATGTGTCTGAGCAGGACCCTCTTCTGGGGTTACTGGATGGCAGAGATGACTTGGACAAGGAGGATGGGAAGCCGGAGCCAGAGGCCGTCTATGAGACAAACTGTCGCTGGGAGAGCTGCAACAAGGAATTTGACACACAAGACCAGCTAGTTCATGTAAGACATTTATAAACCAGGGTTCAGCTATCAGCTGGATGGAAACTGACAGACTGACAGCAGGTGCCTCATGCCGAGAACATGAGCGTTAAAAACTCGGTATTACCGGTGAGTGAAGACACAAGAGGGAATAAAAGCACAAATGGATCAGTAAAATGCAGATTAAAGACAAAGAAAGCATCCTGTTCTTCCATTTGAAATTATGTGACATAAGTACAAAACCAGTTTATTGACTGGGACGACTGTTTCTCAGGGTGTGTTTTGGTCTGATCCCAAAATGATAAAAAAAATACTCCAAAGAGTAACATAAAATGTGAAGCATAGTTAAAAAAACATAAGGATAAAACTTTAGACAAATAAAACAATACAAAACATGCTGTGACATAAAGATACCTTCAAAAATACAAAAGCGAATTCAGAAATAAACCAACATTTTTTTTTCTAAAGTAGATATATAGCATTACTTGCAATAATGCTAGTGTGAATGCTGTTAGCTGAATGTGGCTGCTGAAGATTCCAGAGCTGATAGCTGAAAATGCTGAAGTTGAAACTTTGCTAAAATATTAGCTAAACTTCAAATTTGCCTTAAGAACTTAAAAAAGTCATATGTGAAAAAACAGCTAGCATAATGCTAACAAATTAGCTAAACTTCAAATTTGCCTTAAGAACTCAAACAAAAGGTTTAATTTTGCCAAAACACCTAGCATTATGCTAAAATATTAGCTAAACTCAAAATATGCCTAAATAACTTAAAAAAGTTATATTTTAATAAAAAACAGCTAGCATAATGCTAACATATTAGCTAAACTTAAAATTAGTCTTAAGAACTTTAAAAAAAGTTTAATTCTGCCAACACAGCTAGCATGATGCTAAAATATTAGCTAAATTCAAAATCTGCCTAAAGAAATCAAAAACAGCTAACATGGTGCTAAATTAATAGCTAAATACCAAATTACCCTAAAAAAAATCCAAGAGTTGCTGAGAATTTTAAAGTTTTAATGGTGTCTCTAGCTGAAAGTATATCTGGAAGTTCACAAGTTTCAAAGTACACAGACTTTTTGAAGCATTCACTTTCTTTTGGGCTTATTTTGCTCAATGTTTCAAGAACTATAAAGTTTATAATTACCAAAAGTACAGGCAGTAATGTCCTGAATGAGCTGAATGTTTTGATACCAAGATTGCTGACAACGCTCTGTTTTCATTCTCTAACTTACAGCCCTTCACAACCCCAACCAAACATTGCCAGTGCAACAAAAATAGCAACTTATAATGTAGCTATCCATCCGTACAGTTTTTTTTTTTTTTTTTTTGT
>NC_050516.1:26162853-26163902 GCF_002922805.2 Oryzias melastigma
CATTTTACAAAGGTAGTTTTTCACAAATGGAATGAAAAGAGAAAAAAAGAAAGTAATTCCCCAGTATGAAAAATTGGTCCATGTAAAATGTACATATTAACACAGGCACTTAAAAAAAGAAGAGAAGAAATCAAACAAATAAAAGAATGTGAAATATGCAAGAACACTGTAGCTAAAAACCAAGGTGTGAGTCCTCAATATCTATAATTTCTTTCTGATCTCTATTTACAATCCATTCTGTATTTAAAGAGTGCATATACATTATATACATTCAAGAACATCACATCAGTCCTACATGAAGTCTGATTTTGTCCATCAGTGGAGTTCTTGTTTGTCTTTGACTAAAAATTCTGTGTCTTATGTGTGTGCCGTGCAGCATATCAACAATGAACACATCCATGGAGAGAAGAAGGAGTTTGTGTGTCACTGGCAGGAGTGCTCTCGAGAGCAGAGGCCGTTCAAAGCCCAGTACATGCTGGTGGTTCACATGCGCAGACACACGGGAGAGAAGCCTCACAAGTGCACTGTGAGTAACTCACCACTCTCTCTGGCTTTAAAACTGTTCCCTTGTCTCCCGTGGTTGTTACTTTTAAAGCATCACTTGATAACCTCAAAGTTAGAGAAAAACAGGCTGCATTTAGTTTGCAGCTTACAAACATTCAAATGACTGCATCTTCTTTCTGTTTTAGTTTGAAGGCTGCAACAAGGCATACTCTCGCCTGGAGAATCTCAAGACCCACTTGCGCTCTCACACCGGAGAGAAGCCATACGTGTGTGAACATGAGGGCTGCAACAAAGCCTTCTCCAACGCTTCAGACCGGGCTAAGCATCAGAACCGAACTCATTCTAATGAGGTACCACAGTGTACACACACTTACTTAACCCTTTGGAACTGATGCAGAACCAGTGAAGTACAGCTACATAAGAAAGGTCACATCATGAAGCTGTGAGGCCTGTGATATATCTCTTTTAACCTTGACTGTTTATACATGTGGCCCAAAGGAATCTGTGGATTTCACCCGGAGTTTTTTTTTTTTTTTTTTTTTTTT
>NC_050516.1:26163927-26172858 GCF_002922805.2 Oryzias melastigma
TCGACAAATTGGATTCTTGTTGTTTTTATGAAACAACTAAAATGAAACAACTAAAACTTTCATTCTATGTTGTAAAAACAGTTCATCAAACAATTTTGGAGTGAAAAATGAATCACTTTTTTCCAGACAGAATTTTTTCTTTTGTATGATTTTGTGACAAAGAGGCAGAGGCGTTTGAACCCATGTGGAAATGCTTTTAATGGCAAGAACAAAAGACAAAGCAAGGTAAAGTGAAGTTAAAAACCAGGACTTAAGCACACGAGGTGAGGCAGGAGAGCAAATGAACAGGCTAGGGTCAGAACACAGAGACTCAAACGTGGGTCGAATGCTCATGCTGTATGTAGTATAAAACATGACGTCGCGACTAAATACTGTTTGTGATGATTGCCTGATGTGGAACAGCTGGTGAATCATGGGAGCAGAGGGCAAAGGCTGATGGGAGATGCAGTGTGGAAGGTGTTTGGGAGTGTGTCAAAACTCAGTCGATGGCTCCCTCTGGTGGTCGAAGATGGAGGAGGATGGTTGAAGTGTGACAGATTTTATGTCTAGTGGTGAATACAACATGGACAAATGACAAAATAAAGGTTGAGGTTGAAATTGTGCTGATTAAAATGATACCAAATAAGCAATCAGGTAGTCTTTCAAATTGAAAATACAGAGGAAAATTCAAAAATAGACAAAAACAGGATCTAAGCCCTAGGTTCCAAAGGGTTAACTACAGATTTTTTTTCTTATTTACAGAAACCATACGTCTGTAAGATCCCCGGTTGCACCAAGCGATACACAGACCCGAGCTCTCTGCGGAAACATGTGAAGACCGTACACGGTCCTGAGGCCCACATCACTAAAAAGCATCGTGGAGACACCGGCCCCCGACCCCATGGAGCAGCCATGACCGCTGGAGCCCCAACTTCCGAGCTGCTGCTGGAGAAAGAGGAGACGCGCAGAGAAGATTGCAAACTCTTGGCCCCAGAAACAACTCTTGTGAGTTATCACAGGTTCTTTTGGGGATATGACAAATGTAAATTTAACAAATGTGAATTTGATTCTTTCGTACTTCAGAAATCCCAGCCAAGTCCTGGTGGTCAATCATCCTGCAGTAGTGAACGTTCTCCTCTGGGAAGTACCAACAACAATGACAGCGGTGTCGAGATGAACATAAACGCAGCTGGAAGCTTGGAGGACCTCACACTATTGGAGGATGGAGGCACAGGAGCAGGTGGAGAGCCTGGGACAATGGGAATGTCAGCACAGGCATTGAAGAGGCTGGAGAACCTGAAGATTGACAAGCTGAAGCAAATTCGCCGGCCTACTCCTCCAGGTCGCTGTGCAAGCAACAAACTGCCTGCAATTTCTGGTAGGCAAATTGTGATAGGATATAAAATCATACTGTAAGGATGTTAGAATAAAACAGTCCCTATAATTCTGTATTATTTGTTTTATCACAGGTTCAGCAGAAAACATGGGGATGTGTGCACCTTCTCTGCTGCTGTCAAATCGTCGCGTTATGGAGCTCTCCAACCATGAACTTGGAGGAGGAATGACTGCTTGCTCCACTAACGACAGAAGAGGAAGTGGCACCAGCAGCCTGAGCTCCGCCTACACCGTGAGCCGCCGTTCCTCGATGGTATCTCCGTACCTGTCCAGTCGCCGCTCCAGTGACGTGTCACAAATTGGCGGAACAGCGGGAGGAAGTTGTCACCTCCTGAGCCCAGAAGAATCCGGATCCGACCCTCTTTCTCCTGAAACCAGTCGGAGAGGAGGTCCGTGTACCGGTGGAGGAGGGCTACCGAGTCTACCAAATTTAACGCCTGCTCAGCAGTACAGCCTAAAGGCCAAATATGCCGCAGCCACGGGAGGCCCACCACCCACTCCTTTACCTAATATGGAGCAACCTGCTACTCCAGGCAGAAGAGGGGGCATTTTGAGCGAATACCATGGGCAGCCCCTGCCTCCTTTTCTGCAGCAAGTTGGGCCCCGCAGACATAGTGCCAATACAGAATACGGCACTGGCATTATCTATCCTCATCAGGCTCCAGGCAACAACACCAGACGAGCCAGTGACCCGGTCCGATCAGCAGCAGATCCACAAGCTCTTCCCAAACGCTTCAACAGCCTCAGCAACGTTGCCATGATGGGCCGGAGAAATGCAATGCAACACCGTGGCTCGGACACCAGCCTTGCTCGCCATTTGTACTCCCCTCGACCCCCAAGCATCACCGAGAATGTCATGATGGAAGCGATGGGTATGGACCCCCACCTTACCCCTCTTGATTCCAGGGAGCGTTCCGTGATGATTAGTCCTGGGGAGAGAAACTTCATGGGCTACCAGCAACAGAATCAAACCATTGGAAGTGGAGGTCCTATTTCCAATCAGCTATCTCCAAGCCACGACTCTCTGAGCTGCCCGGATGCAGGAAACATGCAGCGGCACTTCCCGGGACAGGGAGGGGATGTTCCTTCCAGGGCTGGTGTAAATACAACGGGACAGAGAAGGGCTTCTCAACCAGAGGGCATGTCAAATGCCCTTCTCCAGCAAGCTGAGTACGGAATGAGCACCTGCCAGCTAAGTCCATCAGGTCCTAATTACCCCAACGTAGGCCAGGTAGGTGACACTGGAGGCCACTGGAACGATGCACAAAATCAAGTCCAACCTCCCAACTATGCCTTTCAGAACCAGCAGACAATGTCGTATTCAGACCCCAGTGTGCAACCTCAACAAGCCCAGGCTCACTTCAACAACCAGACAGCCATGTACAACAACTCTCACGGAGCACAAAAACTCAACATAAAGCCCGAGCAGCAGTTCCACCCCGGGATGGGTGTCGGAGATGCCTGTCAAAATGCTAAACTCCAACAGCAACGAATGCTCCTGCAGCAGACACAAGGTTACCAACAGCAGACAGGTCCAGCAATGATGAGAGGCTCTGGCAATGCCAGCTGTGACTTTCAAGGGCCAAACCAAAACTCCTTTCCCAGTGGAGGAGGGCTGAACCTACGCTGCACTGGTTCTGCACTAGCTGATGGCCAGAGGTCAGAAACCCCAATGATGCAGGTGAAGGAGATGATGGTGAGGAATTATGTGCAGTCCCAGCAAGCTCTCATGTGGGAGCAACAAGCACAGCAGCAGCACAGCGGAATGAAACCAGCTGCTTGTTCTGACAACGTGGGCCTAGGTGTTCAGCCAGCAATGATGCAACAGAGTCCACAGCAACAGGACCAGAACTTTTTCTCCAGCCAGACATATCACTCGTATCCCAACCAAAACCTGCACATGAGTCCTGCGTCACACAGAGGAGCCAGTTCAGCTACACCTAAAGATCCACAGCTGACAGGTCTGCAAGGTTCATGCTACAGTCAAGAGATGGTTGTTCCTAGACCCCCCCAGGGGAGAAAACCTATGAGTCGCCAGAACAGCCTGTCGCAGGCAGGAGGAGTTTATCTCGACAGTCCACCCCACCTCAGCCCAGTCCACTCCACTTCCAGCCCAAGAAGAGGGGTTCGACTCCCTCCAGTGCAGCACCCCCAGCACCCTCAAAACGAAATGTTCTCTCCCTCCAACAACAACAACAACAACATGTTCTACTCGAGTCAGATGAACATGGACATTGAGAAACACATGGATCCCCAGAACGGGCCTTGCCTTAACCAGCAGCGCAATGTGGATCCAACAGGTGACACAAAGTCTCTGTCGTTGACTCCCTATCCAGTGACAAGCCCCGCCTCAAACGCCTTAGAGAACTTGGACTTGGACAATGCTCGCATTGACTTCACTTCCATAATCGACGATGCTGAGTCTTCTTCATTTAGTCCAATCAACAATCACCTTCAGGGTCAGCCAGGATTGTCCTCCCAGGCGTCTTCCCGACTCACCACCCCACAGACTACTAGCCTGTCAAACATGGCAGTTGGTGACATGACGTCCATGCTCACCTCTCTAGCTGGGGAGAACAAGTATCTGAACACTCTGTCTTAAAGGCCTATTGGGCAGCTAATCACTCATTAGATAACAATCAGCCATTGACCATGGTCTTTCTATAGGTTTAGAAATGTGGCCTTAAGCCTTTAAAGAAGACGCGTCTATTCCTTTGAATGGAACATTTCATGAAATGGATCAAAGTGTAATGTTTAGCTTGCCAGGATCCTGCTGTACCAGGAGTTTTGTTGCTCGCATAAATTATTACACTTTCTACTATGTCCAAGAAGACCAAACTTCTAATACAGTCTGCAAAAAAATCTATATCAAAAGACCCTAGAGCCTTATGGGTCCTTCTCACTGCATTTATCCCTGTTGCCTTGGTACTTTTTTATTTGTGTAAAAGACTATTTGCCTGATATGAAATAGCAACCAGTCACAGAATAGCCTTTTGGAGCAGAGAAGGATACGTGTAAATATGCTTTACGCATACAGAGTACCGTATGTACGACAATGAGACATGGGATAGTTACTTTGAATAGTCTGCCTAGAACTCTAGTATCCTTTGTCAGTTTATAGCAGAAAAGTTGGAAATCTATTGAGAAAAATGTCTCTTTCCTCATTTTCAGGAAACAAAACAAGTGGTTTATCAGTATTTATGCATAAATAAACAGCGATTACACGTATTATCACTCACAAAGGCCAACACACACACACTCAGGTGGTCTTTTGTATTAGTGTAAATGCCTTTTCAGACAGAGAGTTTGCACTCTACATGTTTACTGTAAGTGTTCCTAAAGCAGCTGTTTATTCCTGTTTTTATAACAGAATGCACCCGCCTTCTCATAAAATACCCTACATGAGACAGATCTCCAATAACCTCCACACATATACATTAAAACCGTACTGCCTTTGCTCAAAACCAAACATGATCAATGCAGGACTCTGCTGGCTTTGATGGGATGCTGGTAAATGAACCCCACCTGGGCTGGTTTGTCTGTTACAATTTTGTTATATTTCAGAAACCCAGGTACAGTCATGGTACAGCGCTGCAGCACTTTGGATTTCATCCAAAGAAGACCGTTCTGCATAGACGATTCAGGAAAGGGGATCAAGAGGCCTAAAGCTGAACAGTTGCTACTACTGTAGTAACAGAGTATTGTACTAGTACAAGGTGGTACTTTGTGCAAATGTTGAGCTGTATCCTAGGGAGTGTGCTGCAGCTCTTTGTAGGTAATCAAATTTTATACTGTGGCTTTGCACTGACAACAGCACTGTGTGGAAAGACCTCTGTCTCTTCAGGCTATTCACATGAATCCCATTTTTTTAATGTCAGAAAAGTACTTAGACAGTATTTTTGATCTTTTTTTTGTGTACTAGATAAAATTCTCAGTGGGGCCACAAGAAAGTATTTCTAAAGCATTTTATGCGACATTTCATCAAAATGTACAAGTGCCACTTCAGAATTTGTTGCACAACTTATGAGAACAAGTTCGCAACCAACCAAAGACATCTAAGTGAGGCCGAGGAGAAGATGCACACTTTTATAACTCATTATTAACACTATTAATAAGGACGTAAACATCGACTTTTAGTGCTGTGTAGAATGTATGACATGTTTTGTACAAAATTCTTTTGTATTACTGAACTTTAAGGATGCTACCCCTTTGTGTGTGTGCGTGTGTGTGTGTTTCTTTTTTTTTTGTAATTGTCATTTTTCATTCTGACTTTTTTGCTGGCAAAAGAATATCATTTTTAGCATCAAAAACTATAATTTTTAGCAAAATACTATAATAGATGAAAGTGAAATGTTATATTTTGTGTACAATTTTCTACATTTTATACATATGTGCTATATTTTACCATTTTATGAATAAACTTGCAGTTTGAAATGGATGCAGAAGGTCAATTTATTTTTGCAGCACTTGTGTTATGGTAATATGCCTCAAAAAATTGAGAGGAAAAGTTAATCTTTTTCTTTTGCTTGTGTGCAGTTTCTCCTTTTCACCTATAGAGGGCAGTGTAGCCTGTTAACAGGCACACATACGTTTCTGTAAGATTTAGTACAAAACTTTCCATATTATGGTTTGAAAACTGTATACTTTTATGGCAGTGAGTTAAAAAGTTGTATTTTTGCATCACTTCATCCCCAAATTGCTTTCAAATAACAAGGTGGAAGGTGGATGTCATCCATCACTTGCTTTTTATGCCTCTGATTGAGAAAGTTATGAAGATGAAGACGACCTCACAGCAGCCTGGAGGGTGACCTGCCAAGATGAAGTGGAGGAGCATTAAAAGTGGCTGCTGCGGGTGACATCAGCGCCTGGACACACTCTCTGTGGTCAGAGGGGCCTGGCACTGCGGGGGCTGCTAAATGTTGTTAGAAAGAAAAACTACACTAATGTGGCTTGTAAAATTCATATCAAAAAAGCCGTCTGTGCTTTTAGTTACGTCACACGACGGAGCGATGGGGAACGGCTTAAATAGTGGAGTCTATAGGCAAACATTTGGTGTGTTTTTTGAATGGATTGGTGTTTATGAGTATCTTCTAAATCACTTTATGGTTGTGTGAACATGAGTCATATTAGGGTCAACTATTTTTTGCCCTAAACTGAACCATAAAAAGCCTCATCCAGTTTTTTTTTTTTTTTTTTAACACCTTGGACTTGTGGGTTTATTTTGAGGTTGACAACGTTGGTCTTTCAGCAGGAGAACCCCTGCTGACTTTAACCCTTTAACATCGGCGCTCCAGTGTTTATGTTCTTTGATTTGCTGTAATTGTGGGAATGCTTTGTAAGTATTCACATTCTCCTGATCCTTTCTGTACATTATTTTTGGTGTCGATAAGCTACAGTTTTTTTAAATATTGAGCAAAATATGCTCTATAGGAAATGAATGAGAAAGTCTTCAAATTAAAAAATCCTAAGTACACTAGCAACAAGCCTTTAAATATATTCATGAGTTATGTTTTAATGTTTTATAGTAATTGTCAAAAACATTTGCAGTTTACTAAGACTTTAGCAATAAGCATACGTTTTTGACAAATTTAGTTTACCGAAGAATTTTAGGTTATTTTGAATTATTTAAGTGATGGGCTACCTTTTTTGGCTAATTTGATATCTACTAAGGTTTTTTATGCTAATTTATAGTTTTGCTATTTTTTTAGCAACATGCTAACGTTTTTTGGCTATTTTTTTTTATCTACTGAATAGGTGAATTTAGAGTTTAGTTTCTATTTTAGCAACAGACTAACCTTTTTGACTAATTTAGTTTACTGAGGAATTTTAGGTTATTTTGAAGTATTTAAGCGATGTGCTAGCTTATTTTTTTGGCTAATTTGGTATTTCCTAAGGTTTTTTATGCTAATTTATAGTTTAGCTAATTTTTAGCAACATGCTAACGTTTTTGGCTATTTTTTTTATCTACTGAGGTTTTTATAGGCGAATTTAGAGTTTAGTTTCTATTTTAGCAACAGGCTAACGTTTTTGACTAATTTAGTTTATTGAGGAATTTTAGGCTATGCTGGCATTTAGCTAGTATTTAAGCAATGAACAACCTTTTTTGGCTAATTTAGCATGTACTGAGGTTTTTTGGGGGGGCTAATTTGGAGTTTAGAGCATAATTTAAGTAACACACTGAACATTTTTGCAAAATTGGCATGTAGCTATTGAGGATTTTTAAGCAATTCTGCTACATTTTTTCAGAAAATTAGATCAACTCCAGTGCTCTTCGTAGTTAACAACATTTCCAATATTTTAGCAAATTTAACATTTTGCAAATAGCTTTTGCACTTTCAGCAAATTCCTTCAGCAATTAAAGTAAATTTTGTCACCATCTTCAGCAAAAAGCTTCAGCATCTTGAGCAAATACTTTCAGCAAAAAGTATTCCCACTAACATTATCGCAGGTAATGCAACTTTTCTAGCTTTTTAATTGAAACACATTGATCATGTAAACGGTTGAAAAGATAGAGAATGTTAAAGATTTTGTGTTTAAGCGTCACTGATGACGCCTCAGGTATTATAAGAGAGCGTCACCACAAAAAACATCTACTTTTACCAATCCTGTAACTACAGAAGTCTGTCTGTCTTTTAAAACTAAAAACAGTCTTAGTAACTTTTTTGAATGGAATAGGTAGCCACAGCCTCAGTTTATACCTCTTACATCCTAACCAGCTGCACTTAAATCAGTTCTTAACACAGGATGTGAAGCTGCAACTCTATTAGACTTTGCTTTCTAAACCGATTCTGCACCCATGCAACAGAAACCTCAGCTTCATGTCCTATTAAAGAGAGTCACCCATGTCATAGACTCAAGGTTTGACTCTGATGTAAGGAAAGTAGTGCCCTACGTCTACTTTCTTTAGCGTTAGGAGCTCGGTGTGTGCTTAGATCATATTGGCACTGCGGTGTTGTGGCATGTGGACCCACAGCGGCCACTACAGACTGGCAGCGACGCTAGCGCTGACTCATTTGCTCCACGGCGAGGGGGAAGTTTTCCTGACGGACCACTAATTTGCAGCCGGGCATTTTCACGTTTCTGATTTGACATAATATTTCAGTTTCTATAAAGAATCCTATGAGGTGTTTGAAGAAGGAGGAAGCTGGCAGACTGTGGAAAGAGCGGCTCAGATGAACTTTTTTTATATAAATAACTAAAGAACGATCCATACACAGGGAACCATAGGTGCAGAAAACAACTAAAGTTACCGCTTTAGTAAACTAGCTCCTAAAAACTCAAGAGGTCAAAATTTAGATATAAAAAGATCCTTACAAAATAAAGCATTACAGCATCTTATCACTTTCTGCTATCTCAAAATATTATGAATTTTTGGTCACTTCACTCGTGACATGTTTAGTAACTTGTGTATTTTAACAGACTAATTGCCTAAAATGTCCCTTTTTCTAAGTGGTGCCATGAGGCAGCTGCATAATAGTGGTTAACACTCTCGCTTGTTCAAATCCCAGCTGGAACCTCTCTGTGTGGAGTGTGCATGCACTGTAAAAAATTCCAAGT
>NC_050516.1:26172987-26174633 GCF_002922805.2 Oryzias melastigma
CAAAAATTTTTTTTTACAGTGTGTGTGGGTTTTCTCCGGGCACTCCGGCTTCCTCCCACAGTTCAAAAATATGCTTCATAGGTTGATTGGTGATTCTAAATTTGTCCCTAGGTGTGAGTGTTAGTGTGAGTCTGTGGGGACACTGGCAACATGTCCTGGGTGTATACCCCATCTCCACCCAATGGTGGCTGGGATAGGCTCCAGCAACTCCGTGACCCCAAAATAGATTACATAGGTTTGGAAGATGGATGGATGGATGGATGGATGGATGGATGGATGGATTTGATGGATGGATGGATGGATGGATGGATGGACAATGCATTATATGTCGGAACCATGCAAAAAACAAAATCTTTTTCTGCTTGTAATCAGTAGTTATGATGTTTTTTTTAATTCATTTAGAATCACGTTACTGACCCACTCTGATGAAAATTCGGTTTTTGTTTTTTTTAATTAATCATATATATATATATATATATATATATATATATATATATATATAGTCTTATTTATACAACACAACATATGAAAAGAAATAAAAAAGGGAGACGGGACAAAACACATTGGTTTAGGCTAAGACATGAAAATACAATGAAGGGTAGAAAGACTCTGGACAAGTTAAATTAGTAAGAATTACTGACATTCAAATACGCACATTCTCCTTATACATACACATGTGTTGAAGAACAGAAAGTGAGATTAATAAAGGATTATTAGAGGGTAATATTAAGCGGAAATAGTCAAATATGAAGAGTGCTATTTCAATGAACCTGAAGCCCTCAATATAGTTTCAGCCAGATCACCAGGTAGATGTTCCAGCACAGGGGGGGCATTAATCCATAAGAAAATGTCCTTGTTCCTTAACTTGGCCCCAATTCTTTCCATTGGTGAAGTCTTTGTTGTTTTTAACATGTTCTCTTTTCTGATGATGGATGACATTCATACAGGAAATTAAGATCCAAATATGATTTCTGAGTATTTATTTAAATTGTGGTGAATCAAAAATGATATGTGAGATCCTACTTGTGACATCGAAAATATGCTGGGCGATCCACAAGCTGCATGTTCCAAACTCTCAGCTACGGGGAGAGGAAGTGGGGCGGAGTTTCTCAATACCAACAGTCCTGCCAACAACTCAGAGACAAATTTCTAATGAACTCTTGCCGCTCTACAGAAACTATGTCCTAGACATCGACATTGCCTTTTTTTGATTTTGGCTAAAAACAGCATAATTATTATTGATAATTATTATTCTACTTTTAAATTATCTTTTTTAAAAGCAAAATTGCATTATTTTTTAATATCATAGACTAAAGTGACTCAAGCTGAGGAATGCTCTTCCTTCTTGGGCTACCAAGTGTTTTTACATTTCATCACTTCTCATCTAAATGTTCCATGTGGTATGGCACTGTGTACAGTAGTTGTTATTGTAGATTATTTACTTCTGTGGACAAAAAAAAGTTATATGGGAGTCATGTAACACATTATGTTTCTAAAATAAAATTATTGAAAGGTAAGGGATTACTTTTAAACAGCAATAATCTGTAATGTATTACAGTTGTCGTACAGCCCTGTGTATGACATAAAAACAGTGGTAAACAGTGTATTGTACGGAGCCCCCAAAGGGACATAAAAAAACCATCCTG
>NC_050516.1:26174896-26211051 GCF_002922805.2 Oryzias melastigma
GTAGAGTGATGTAAAAATCCTGTGGAGCAGATTATGTTCTTTTTAGGACTTAAAAAATGTATCAATTTCCTTGCAAGATTGAAAAAGGCTTTAAAATTTTTCAGAAAAAATACCCGTTACATGATTTTTCTTTAAAACATATACCAGAAACCCAAATGCCAGGTGTTAAAAAATGTTCTATTCTTTGCTTGAGCCTCATTTGACATAAAAATGTGCAGCAGACGTATCCTGAATGTCTTTGCATGCAAGTTTAAAGGGGCATTGCGTGTTTATTTGCACACCCAGAACCCAAACAGGCTTAATAAGTTCTATTAAAGGCTACATGTCGCTGATTCAGAGGTGGTGTTGTTACCTCTCCGCCATGTGATCCCCACTTTTATTGTTACAAATGGAAAAGGCGAAATGAGAACAGAGTTTTTCAAATGCAAAGAAGTGGGCAGCATAATGACTTCTCTCTTTTTTTTGTCTGCTCATTCAGGAGGAGCCTTTTCTTTCCCTTTGTCACCTCGGTTGACATATAATTAACTCCTGCTTAATATGCTGTGTAAGGGCTTTCCTCCCCACGCAGGGAGCTTTGAACCCCCCCTTTAGACCACAAACTGGGACAAAACCCTACTGGGGCTGCTTCCTCTGTGCTCCCTCTATGTGCGTGAGTGAGAATGTTGATGCAAGATGCTTGAAAACTTATGGCACAGTTATGAATGGGATGCACCATTATCAGAGGGGGGGTCAACAAAATTAGATTGATCCGTCTACAATCACCACAACATACTTCAACTTTTAGGGTAGATTTGAGTTTGATCGTCGGTGTTTGCGATATTGAAATGAAGCCCAAATATCCATATACACAAAAGAGAAGACAGCTCCAAGCCCTCCACAGCCCCACTGTGACCCTCATCTGCGGCAGTTTATTGCCCCCGCTTCGTGCACCTCCTCTCCTGTGCCCAACACACCACAAAAGGCCAGAATGACCCCTCTGTCCCCGGCTTTCTTTGCCCCGACGCTCCCTCCCCACCTTCAGGATGCTTTCTCTTCCAGAATCCATTAAAGAGACAAACCAGCTGTCTTGGGCGAGTGAAGAAAACGAAGGACACATCTTGTGTTTTTGACTACGAGCAAGTGAGTTGTAAAAATGCAACTACTAAATGGTCATAAGTGTAATTTATTTGTATTGATTTATTCCTTTTAGCTTCTTTTATCACAGTTTTGTTTCACTTTCACCTGTTTCACAAAAGGGTTGGGATGATAAAATCGATTAGTCGATTTAAATCAATTAAGGCTTAATAGATCAATAATCAATTAAAAAATAGCTTGATGCTAACGTTTAATGGAATTTCCCATAAGATGGCTAATGCTAACATTTGGCCGACCTAAATTCACATCTTTTTTACTCACAGGCATGAATTTTCCAAACTTTCTTAAGGAAATATTTTTTAAAGTAACCATTTGTGGTATAAAACACAGTTTTTTGCTTATTCTTCTTGAAAAAAAGTTTACTTCTGTAGCGCGATCGCCACCTAGTGGTCAAACTGAAACAGCCCCCAGGAGAAGCAGAATAATGTTTACAATGTTTATGATCTGAACATTTCTTTAGAACTTCTCCTTTTGACAATCTGTGTAATACTGTATGACAATATGTGAATTTTATCAGATTATAATAAGTATATTCAAAAAATATAGTAAATTATTAATATATTTTTAAACATTTGTGTATACATATGTAAACTGTGTAAAATCCAAATTGAATTGAATTGAGAGGATCAAAGGAATAAAATTGAGTCGAATTGATCCAGGCTCTTGTGAATCGATTCAGATACTGGAAATGATTATTGATATCCACCCCTATTTCACACACTCTTAAAACATTTGAGACATTTATTCCACCCAAGTCTTGGGCTATTCATGCTGGGATGTAGTTTTGGCTTTACTTTTTATTATTTTGGTAATGGTAATGATGGTCTCTTTTTTTAAAGTTGAGTTAAAAGCAATTTGGGTTGTCTTTAGCTATTGATTGTTTTTTGTTTTTGTTTTTTGTGCATGCCCACTTAACAAAACTATAAGATTATTTACTATATTTTATTAAAGGTGGGAGTAAAGTTTGCATGAATCTGTCACAAAGTCAAACTTTGTTTGTTTACTCCCTGCAGAAAGCAGCTGTAGGTCACTCTTATTTGGTTCAGTTATTGGAGGGGCCCCCCCAAAAGAGCCAATTGGGGGGGTGGGGTGGGTTCTTCATTTAAGGTTTTTTTTTCAGTTGCAAAACAGATTATGGCCCAGGTTGCAACACAAAGGTCTGCCAATGCACCGCTTCCTACAGCCATCCTCTGCTGAATGAGGCGCACGGCGGGGTCCTCTCCAGGGTACTTCAGCACAGGTGCGACATGCAAAGCGGTCGAGCTGTAAAATGTGGAGGGGTTCAAGGAGGGGGGGCGTACCTGTTCTTGCTAATTTGCAGGCTGACTAACCGGTTCTTGGAGGTAACGAGCTCGTTGGCACCTGGTTCAAAATTCATCTGGATGTCTCCAAAAACCTAAACTTTCTATTTCTCAGAATAAACAATCCCACAGACGGATAAAAATCAAAGTGGGCTTCTTGTTTTGTGATCTCGCTTGGCGCGCCCACTCCATGGAAGGTGTGAGCGCAGAATGCCAGGACTGACCTCAGGCCAGCCTCTGCTGCTGACATCACCTCCTCTCCTCTCGTCGCCTCGGCCCCGGAGTCCCATCAAGGTCTGTGAGTCTCCCGCTGCGACCGAACGCGATGCGTCGACACCATTCATTCTGAGGCAGGAACTCCTTGCGCAGGACGCACGCACGCCCGCCCGCTCCGCTCCCGGGGCTTACCGCTTTTTCTGAGAACAACCCAAGCGCGGCGATGACAGAGGAAAGCCGAGGCAAGCGCAGGAAGCAAGCCAACCCAAGGAGGAATCGAGGTAAGACTTGTGAAGGGCTAGAAAGTTTGAAAAAGTTGATGCGGGTGGAGGATGTTGCAGCAGCCTTTCCTGCGAACCGCGCTGGTTGCGTTTTTACGCACACGCCTGAATTCAGCCTAACTTATCCGCCCGCTGCGGAACTTCTTCTTATTTTTGACTCTTCCAGATAAAAAAGAAACTCATCAGAAAAAGCAAGTAATATTTACTCGCTTTAAGATTATTCCATCTGGATTGAAACTGTGCGTAATCGATCTTTCCCATGAAATCTTTGTGATTTTTCCTCTTCATGACAAACAAAATTTGGATAATATTTACAAACGTAAAAAAAACAGTTTACAAGAATGTCAGCGACATATTCATTGTAAAATCTGCTCTTAAAGTGTTGCTGACATCCTGAAATAAAAACTCTTGTTCTGTTTTAGTGTTTTCCTCCAATTGTTTGCAACTTAAATAAAAGGAATTTGAACATTTTTCTGAACAATATAAGACTATTTCAATAAAGAATAGTGTCTATATAAAATAAAAAGCACAAAATAGAAATGAACTTAGAAGTCCATAATATTTCCTCATTTTCTCTGATTTTTAATTTTGTTTAATTTAATTTCAATCAATACAACAAATTAAAATAAAAAATGTTCCTATTTTTCCTCGCTTGACTGACAATAACCCCATCAAAACGATTGCTATCTGGAGTCCACCTTCAGGTTTTAGATGTCAGTTATCAGTTTGTGAGTTGCACTTCCTACTTCACTTCTTAGAGGAACTTCTAGGCAGCGTGCTGAATTTAGAGACTCTACATGCATGCAGCTCACACGGCCTTTTTTTTTAGTGTGGGCTTCTGTACTCACAAACAGATGGACACACACACCTGCAGAGTGATGACACTTCATCATAATATTTGCTTTTTCCTGCCTTTTCATGAGAACTTAAAATATATGGTTGAACTGAGCTTAACTCTCCAAAGCCCAACTCTAAAATTATCCACAACCTTGAACGGTGAACGTTTCTCAAACCCTAAATTTGACTCTTTTTAAATATCTCAAGTGTGACATTATATTCTTTAATTTAAACATTTTTTTTACTTTAAAGTTTTCTAATGAAAGTACGAAAGATAGTTATGCAAAAGTACATGCAAACACTGAGGGTTTTTTCTTTCCTCCAGAGTTTCACAAAATCTACCACAAACCAAGACAGACAACTTTATGCTGCCAGGAGTCAGTTTACTGCTTTTTTTTTTTTAAGTTAGCTGAGTGTATTTCCTCATTTTATTAAGAAAGGTGTGAAGTTGAAGTGAGTTTCACCATGGCGAGTGGACACTGCGGCTGCTGATGTGCACACATGCACGCCGTCACATGGCAGGCCGTCGATCAACTGCACTCGACATTGTCACACTGCCGTGAGAGCTCATCGGCTCATCAGCTCAAGAGCTGTCACTTATCAGAAGGAGCCCCCCCACCACCACCCCGACAGGCGTCCAGTTCCTTTAATACTTCACAGGAGTGATAAGCATCACCTGCTGATGGTTTCTGGTAAATTTGACGCTGTGGTGGGATTTGACAAACTGAACATTTTAAGAAGTGATTGCAGGAAAAAGGAAATTGATTTCAAACTGATATGAAGCTGAGAAACTGAAGCTTGTCTTTCATGTGTGCATGTACGAACTTTTGGAACAGCATCTCCATGCGATGATGTGGCTAAAACAGGCCCTTTAAATCTGCGTGCAGGGACTCGCGTTTGGTGAATTGGGCAGGTCCGGCTCATGAGATAGAGATTTGAGGTTCTTTTCCAAACCAGAAGAAAGAAACTGACTTTTTTTTTTTCACTCCAAGGCGCCTATTGATTATGTCTCCGTCTCCCCCAATAAAACCGTCAATGCTAAGTAATATAAAGCAATGTGAAAAAATGACAGCCCTTCATTCCACACAAATTGGAAACAGTGCCTGGATCAAAAGGGAAGCATGTAGATTGACGTGATGAGTTGCTTCATAAAAGTTATTAATTAAAGGACATCTTGGTGTCATTTGAATTGTAAAAAAATGTAAAAAAAACCCAGATTTTAATTAATAAATTAAAGATACTTTTTGAGATGTTTAATCAGCATAAAAATTAGTGATTGTAATTAGGGGTGTGCCAAAATATTGATATTACTATATATCACGATATTTAGTCCTGCGATTGATTCTCGATGGGTTTTCCCCACATATCGATATTTTATTTTTGTTTGAAAAGGGTGTAAAATGTTATATTCGTCATCCTTTGATGAGATGTTCCTTTATAGATCGATAGGGGACGCACGTTGCAAGACTGGCATCAATGTTCATGGCAGCTACTTAAATTATTTAATTTTTTGTTTAGTTGTTCACAACAATTTTACACTAAGTAGTGGGCCTGCAGTTCATGTTTACTTTTGTAAACACTGAATTTTACAAATAATTCAGTTGGTGTCAATGCATGTCAAAGACATAATATTACGGATTTGCACAAAAGCGTCAATTATTTGTTGCACAAAATAGTTGTTTATTCGGATTGTGTTCAAGCTAAAAATATATTTTCCTAAAAAATATGTGTTCATTTATCTAATGCGACTTATTAGAGGGTTATTTTTTACTGATTATTGTGATATTATCAATATTGTGACAAATGTATCACATCGTATCGTGAGTACTCAGTGATTCCCGGCCCTAATTGTAATTGCTTTGTAAGCATTCACACAATAATGATTCTCCTGCTCCTTTCTGTAGGTTTTTCGCCATGTAAAAACTCAATCACACTTTCAGCAATTTATATTTAGAGTTTAGCTTCTATGTTAGCAACATGCTAACGTTTTTGGCTAATTTGTTATTTACTGAAGTGTTTAGGCTAATTTAGAGTTTAGCTTCTATTTTAGCAACAGGCTAAAGTTTTGGACTAATTTAGTTTGCTGAGGAATTTTAGGCTATTTTGGAGTTTAGCTAGTAACGTGCTAGCTTTTTTTTTCTTCTTCTTTTTAGCTAATTTGGCATCTACTGAGGTTTATGGGGTTAATTTGAGTCTATCTCATATTTAAACACGCATTTATTTTTTTTAATTGGTATGTATTAGGTATTTTTAAGCAATTTTACAGCATTTTTTCCGAAATGTAGGTCAACTTCAATGGTTTTTCATAGTTCTTTAACAAGATTTCCAGTCTTTCAACAAATTTTATATTTTGCAAATAGCTTTTGCATTTTCAGCAAATCACTTCAGCAATTTAAGTAAATTGCATCACGATTTTCAGCAAAAAGTTTCAGCATCTTTAGTGACTTCTTTCAGCCAAAAGCATTCACACTACATTCTCACTGATAATGGAACTTTTCTAGTTGCTTTTAGTATCAGGGAACTGTTCCAATTTTAGATTTTTCTTTTCTATAATTCCTCCGACTGTTGGAGTCAGGGCCCTCCCCATGTTTCACAGTTAGCGACAGCATTATCACAGCAGCATCCGTGCTGATCCGACCCATCAAACTCCTCGCATCTGATGCCGGAATGTGTCGCCCCACTGGCGTATCTGTTCCTGTTTTCCACACTTTCTGTTTGGGTAATTCATTAAAAAGTCTCGCTTGGTCGTTGAGTGGATGTGACTTTTTTAAGAGGGAGCGCTCCCTTTGTTTCTCTCGCTCCCTTTCTCATTTTCTTCTCTTTTCGAGAGCCAATTTATTTAAACTCCTTTCCCCCTTTTTTTTTTTTTTTTTCTTCTTTCTCCTTCATTGATTTCCAAACCCCAGTCTTTGTATGCAGCTGGGGCCCAGCTGTGTGTCTGTGACTGTGCGTGTGCATTGGCATGTGTGTGTGTCTGTGTGGGTTTTTCTGGCACAGTGTTGCAGCGGCGAGCATACCACATTGTACGCGGAGGACTCGGAGCAACAAAAACAGAAGGGGGGAGAGGGCGAACAAGAGAGAATTGGGTAGGAGCGTTGGAAGCGGAGGGCTGACGTGCGAGTCGTACGGCGTGATTGGATCCTGCTGAAACGGCAGATGAAACGGCGCTCAGGGATGAAGGGTGTGGAGGCTGAGACAGCACTGAAAAGCGCCGGCACCACGGTTTATTACCGGGACCCTTCAAGGGACTCGGCTCAGGCGTCGGTGCCAGTGGGTGGGAGGTGCAGAAGAACTGACGGAGAAGTGACGGGGTGAAGACAGAAACAACAGCAATGCAGCATGGGACGGCATGAGGGCCATGTGAGGGCAGCGAGGAGATGCAGGATAAGGGATAATTCATGCTTCCCCACTCATCACAGACTTGTCCTCTGAGTTTACAGACATTTCTCTTGCAAGAGCGGAGAGTCCCTTGACTGAGTCACCTTTTTTTTGTTGTTGTTTTGAAGTAATTATTTATTTCAGCACATCTAGTTCTGAAGCAGTTCCATCCCAACCATGTGTCTCTGTGTGTGGCTGCCACACAGCTAATGCTCTCTGAAGGGAAACAGCAAGAACCATTTCTACCCTTTGACATCTGAGGTGTCACCGTAGGGCGGGGTATAAATAATCATTTCCTGAAATTATTCCATTCAAAAGAGCCTGGATCCATTCGATTCCAATTTTTTTTCTTTTTTTTTTTGATCCACTAAATTCAATTCACAGCTTACACATCTATGCACATTTTTTTAAATAAATACATTAATGATCTACTAAATGTTTTGGATATATTTATATTCATCTGATACATTTCACATTTTGTAAAATGTATTAGTGAAATAATGAGAAAATGTTCAGATCATTAACATTGTAAACAGTGTTCTGCTTCTCCTGTGGGGCATTTCAGTTTGGCCACTAGGTGGCGATCACGCTATAGCACTACATGTTTTTTTTAAGAAGAATAAGCAAAGAATGAGCAAAAAACTGTGATTTAGACCAGTGTTCCCCTCCCCCAGGCGGTTCCGCGGGTCACTTGGTACCGGGCCGCAGACAAAAAATAAATAAATAAATGTGCTAACTTAGATTATTTCCGTTTAGTTTATTTTCTGATCCTGAAGGAAGTTTTATTTTAAAAGACTTCCAGATTCTGTTCACAACATTCATTTTGGTCACATGACTTAAAGCAGCTTCCTGCATGGCTAACTGGACTGCTAAGCTAGTAGCTCATAGCTTGTTTGGAAAGTTTCTTCGATGAGAAAAGAGTAAGTGAGGAAACCGAATAAGGGATTTTGACTTCAAAGAACAATAAATCTGCTTTTTACTGACAAAACTGGGAGTTTTCCTCCACATACGGAATTATTGAGACAGTTCTTATGTAGCAGAAACCGCTATGGCTAATGTAGCGTCAGACTCTCAACTGTTTCACACATGCAGATAATAAAGTTGGAGACACAGTGGATTGACGTATATATTATATTTCGAAAATACAAGTTTTGCCAAGTTTGCATCGTTTTATTTTGTTTTATTTATCCATCACACCTTAAAAGTCAGACATAGATGAAGCTAGCTTGTTAGCCTGGGCTTTGACGATAAAGGGAAAATCTTCATCTCAGAGTTCAAAACCAACCGCAAACATTTTACAGAGAATGAAGATTCAATCAAATAACGTTGCTGGTTTGTGGAAACTTGTAAAGGGATATTTGAGTGTTTTCCTACAGCAAGGCTGAATTAGGTAGACATTCGTTTAGAGTGTTCATCACAAAAAATGTTGAAAAAAAAAAAACCCAATGAATAAGAACTTATGTGAAGAAAAAATATGATCAATCTTTTTGCTATGAAAGATAATCTATAAATTTATTGGAAAAATCATCTAATGTTTCCTTTATGGAATTTTTTTTTTCAAACCAGAAAAGACTTCTACAAATCAACAAATGTGTTTATTTAATCTTCATCATCTGCATAAAAAATATCTACTGATTTTCTTAGACTTTTTTTTAAACAAAATTTCTTCTGGTAACATTTTAATTTGCTAATAAATTTTATTAAACCGGGAACTTAAAAATACCAACTTCTGCCCCGTTTAGACCGATCCGTGAAAATATTGTCTAATTTAAACCGGTCTGTGGCTTGAAAAAGGTTGGGGACCACTGCTTTAGCCCAATAATGGTTGATTTAAAAAATATTTCCATAAAAGAGTTTGTAAAATTCATGCCAGAGTGTATAAAGATGTTAATTTAGTATGTATGTTTACATCGACTGAGCATTAGCATTAGCCGTCCTATGGGAAATTCCATTAAACGTTAGCATCAAGCTAGCAGACTTTAGCTTTATGTGCTAAATTGATTAATGATCTGTTAAGCTTAAAGCGGTTCATATTTAATTATCAACCCAGCCCTACATCACCGGCAAAGCTTGAACCCCTTTAACGTAGTGTAACTTTGAACACGATCCTTATAATTCCAGTAGATTTTGAAGGAGAAAAGCGGCTAGCCACTTTTCTCCTTCAAAATCTACTGGAATTATAATGATCGTGTTAACAATTTAAAAATTCAAGTAAATCAAAGAAGATAAACTCGTTCAAATCTGATTCAAACATTCAAAACCAAAGCAGATATATCTTATCTGGAGAATTTAAGCTAAATTAATTTGCTAAATGCTAAATAAAGATGCTAAAATGTCAATTTAGTGAACAGAATAAATGGGCGCCGTTGCATCCTGACATTTCCACATGCATCAGCAGGGATCTTTGCACTGCCATGGTAGCGCCAGCAGTGCAGTCTATTTGCGGATCCTTCCTTTGTTGCAGACAGACCCAAGTTGCGTGTTTGATACGCTACACATGGCTGACAGAAGAAAAAGATTAAAACAGTTCAGAGAGGCGGGTTCAGTGCACGAAATTTATAGATATGTGCCATTTTATCACACCTCAAATTAAATTTGGAAACCCGACTTCAGCTGTCATGTATTACAAGGCCCAGATGGGTGGCAGGAAGAAGAAGGAGAGCTGAAAAAAGACATAGCAGAGGGACGCACTCAGAGTTTGTGCCAGCTCTCGCCAATAAAGAGGCTGGATTTAGCAGCTAGTGTAACCAGGAACTGTTTCTCATGTGGTGGTTGGAGAAAAAGTCTACCGAGAGACCTTTTTTTATTTTTATTTTTTTAGCTATGATCACCTCAGAGACAGAACATAACACGCGCCTGGAATAAGTGCTTTGAGCATTCATCAGTTCAGTAGACATTTATTTTCTAAGGTTTCTCTGATTTCAAGCTGTCTCTTTTATTTTATATACTGTTTACGTTGTGGTTCCTGAAAAGTTTTCTCATTTAGGTAGTTTTGTAAAAGATAAAAGTCGCAGCGGAAATTTAATACTCAGCTCCACATATACACTTGGCATCAGAAGTGCAGCTGGAAATGGCTCAAAGAAGACGGCGCCATTTAAATTTCTGATGCAGCATTGGAGACAAATTTTCTGTGATATTGTAGACTTTTTGCTCAGGTTAAATATCACATCAGCCTTTTTTTCCACCGCAGAAACGATTGAAATGCAGCACATTTCATGTGTCCTGTGTGAACACTTCCAACACTTTGATGATATTTCAGGAGCTGGACTGAGTCAGTTGTCCAAAGATATATAAATATTTTATTTTTTATTTCTCTCCCTGCTCGTTTATTATTGTTTTTTGTTGGAAATGTGTCATTTTAAGGTGCTCTGCACTCACAGGAAGATAGAGATACTTTTTCCAGGAAGTGTGACTGTTTCTGTACAGTAATGCACTTACTGACCAGGTTAACTTGATTGCTCCGGTACAGTGTGGTCAAACACTCATTCAGGCTCAGTTGTTCAGTTTGATTAGACTACTGTTCCTGTCCCAGATTAGGACAGGACGCACATCGATACATTGACCAAATTATGTCTGAGGGGGTCTGGGGGCTCACGCCTTTCCAGGTCGTCAGTGTTGAACTTTTTCCAGCACTTCACGCATCAATATCTGTTACTATGGTAACAGGAAGTAGGTCAACTTTAGAGCTGTCTGCTTTTTATTCAACTTTGACTTTGCTTTTATTTTTTTCATTAAAAATACTTGATGTTAGTGTCAAAGTTTGCAGGAGGAGAAATAACATGTTCTCTCTATTTTACCTAATAAAGTAAGACTTTTAACTCCATCCATCCATCCATCGACTGAGTCATTCATCCCTCCATCCATCCATAATTCTATCCATCTGTCCATCCATCGATTGATGCATCCATCCATTCATCCATCCATCCATCCATCCATCCATTCATTCATCCCTTCATCCATCCATCCTTCCATCTTTTCATCCATCCATCGATTCAGTCATTCATCCCTCCATCCATCCATCCATCCATCTATCCATCAATTGATTTATTGATTCATTCATTCATTCATCCATCGATTGATTCGTTCATCTTTCCATCCATCCGTTCATTTATTCATCCATCCACCCATCCATCCATCCATCCATCCATCCATTCATCCATCCATCCATCCATTCATCCATTCATTCATCCCTCTATCCATCGATTGAGTCATTCATCCCTCCATCCATCCATCCATTCATCCCTCCATCAATTGATTCATTCATTCATTCATTCATCCATCGATTGATTCATTCATCCTTCCATCCATCCGTTCATTTATTCATCCATCCACCCATCCATCCATCCACCCATCCATCCATCCACTCCTTTATCTATCCATTCATCCATCCATCCATTGATTGATTGATTATTCCTTCCCTCCATTCATCCATTCATCCATCCATCCATCCATCCATTGATCCATCCACTCCTTCATCTATCCATTTATCCATCCATCCATTCAAACATTGAGTTAATCATCCCTCCTTGCCTCCATCTAACTATCCATCCATCCGCCCCTCCATCAGTCCATCCATCCATCAATTCCTTTGTTCCTCCTTTCACCTTGCCTCCATCCATCCATCATCCGTTCATCCATCCATCTATCCATCCATCCATCCATCTGTCCATCCATCCAATGTTTTCCTGCTGGTGTTTATTGCCTTTCATGGATGTTTTTGGACAAAGGTAACAAACATCTGGGACATGTTCCAACACACATTCATCTTATTCAGGATGGTAAATTCATTTCCTCGTCTGCTTAAGTTAAAAAAAACGTTATATGTATATTGATTTTTTAGTCAGTTTTCTTTTTTATTTTTTTCCCCCTTTTTTAAATCACATGTTAGACTTAGAGCTGGTAAAGAAGAACAACTAAAAACAATTGTGTACTTAAAGTCTTTTTTCAGCTACTTCTGTGTATTTTTATAAGCAAAAACTACCTGCAAATTTTTGGCCGGCAAGAAAAAAAGGAAAAAAAAGTGAAACTAACAAGTGTGATTCAGAGAGAAGAGCTCTCCTCCTCTTTTCATCTGTCTTCTTGTACCTGTGATCACCTGGTACCACCTTTCTCTGACCTGCACACACACTCACACTCACACACACACTCACAAAGATAATATACATGGCATACACACTCATGAGGGAGTGAGAAACATTCCATTGGAGAGAACATGTTTCAGAGCTTTTTAGAACCACCTGTTATGATTGAGGCCATAGCTTTTTCACATATTTTTAAGTTTTTTTCTTTATCCTTCTGTTGGTCCGTAAAGGTAGCATCTTTTCATGTTTTTAGACACTTGTTTGCATCACACAATAGTAAGAAGTGACAGATGATAACATCAAAAGAAAACCTTTAGTAGTTTAGATAAGAAAAAAAATTATATTAATTTTTTTTTTCTACCTCAAGTGTTTTTTCTATGACTGGCAACGCATTTTGAGTTCATTAAATTTACTATTTCTGAATCGTAGATAAAGATCAGATTCCATACATAAATCTTTAGAGCTTCTAAGGAAGGAGTTCTAGAAACAGGTCTTTAACTCCATGTAACAAAAATGTACACAGTCTTAGAGTTTATGATTGGAACATGTAAGTCATGCTAAATCACAAATATCTGTGTTGTTTTTGTAATTAGTAAGAAATTGGTGAAAATAATAAGTATGGCAGAAATGTATTTTTATCTTTCATGGCTTAACGTCAAACTTCAATCCCATTTTGATCAATTATTCCCAGTGGTCTATTAATTATGATTCTGTCATTTTAAGACTAAATTAAAACCTTGTGTAGTTTTCTAGAACATAGTTTCTGCATCAAATATTTGCCTCTGAGTTGTGGGCAGGACTAAAGTAAGCTTCTGCTGATATCCCATCATCCCTTTGTTTACACGCTGTCCTGCTAGCTTAGTTCCAGGCTAACATTAGCAGTGCAACAAAAACAGTGAGCAATATAGGAGATATCCAGGCATATAGTTTTGAGATGCCAGCTCAGATGAGGAAAAAAAAGATGTGCAAAGATCTATTTGTCTGTGAGTGGATGGAGTTGTAGTTTTGATCTTAAATTGTTCTATACATGTCCTCTATCGTGACAAAAATGCCACAAAAACATGTTAAAAAACCCCAAAAGACTTTTTCCTTCTTTAAGCGCATGAGCTTGCAGTACGAATGGGAGGGGAAAGGAGTCATAAGACAGCCTGGCAGCATTTCACAGCGGGGTAACGTCATTGAAATGATACAAGTATGAGTTAGGTGTGAACGTGTCCAGGCCTCATAATGATCCACAGCTCCTAAAGACAGATCTGGAAGGTTTACATCCTCCATTTCTGCCGTTGACACTTCAGTTTCTTTGCTTCCTTGCTCAGATTTCAACTGTTTCTGGCTTTCACTTGTCGCTCCTCTCCTAATTTCCATCTGATCCTCCTTCTGCATGATTCAAATGTTCCATCTTTTCCATTTTTTATCTATCGTTTCGCTTGCTCCTGGTTCCAGCCATCCATCCATCCTCCTCTCCTCCCAGCCTGGACTCCCTCTAACGCTCGCCATTGTGCGTTCTCCCCGACTCCTTCAGCGCCTCCCCTGTCCCTCACTGACACCACACGCTGCTCCCATCCCCCGAAAACCACTTCAAACAGTCAGCGCCATCAAAGACCACAGTCAGTCAGCCAGGCAGTCAGCCAGTAAGGCAGCCAGTCAGCCAGCCTTCTGCTTTAACTTAAAATTACTGTCGTCCCAGTCGCAAGGCTGCTTTCCTCCTCTGATACACATCAAAGATCCTCTTAAACTCTCCAAGTTTGACTTTTAAGCGTTTTCTTGTTGAATCGTATTTATGCACATTATTTAACCGGTTCAAGTTTTACACTCCGGCTTTCATTTTTTTTTTTTTCCTTTTGCTTCCTAAAATATATCTGTGCATTTCTCACCATGACTTTAATCAGTTGCTTTTTCAAGATGTTGGTTTGGGCCTCACATGCACACGTGCACATTTATGTACTCGATGCAAACACACTGATGGGTAGTTAAAACTGTGAACTGTTTGACCACAAAACAACCAGTTTGATAACCTGGTCTTTAGTGTGTTTTCTTTTTTATGTACCCCCCCAAAAAAGTGTCAGGGAGGCCAAAGCAAGAGCGAAGGCATGTGAGGAACGTTTAAGAGAAATACAAAGGAAATAAAACCTCGGTGACACATCGCTTTTATCTCTGAAAAGCCTTTGAGGTCACATGTGGTCACTCAAAATGTTTCAGCGCGTCTCGTCTGGAAAATGTAATGTCGATGTTGGCCAGAGGATGGCGCCACAAGGCAGAAATCCAGTGCATGCTGAGTAGATCAAAGAAATAAATTGCTATAAAATACATTTCAAACATACCTGTGTCTACCGTACAAGTTTACACCTTTATGTCTTTATAAAGGTGTCATAAATCTTTTACATAACTTATTTTTTTTGTAGTTTTTATTGCTTAAGGGGATCTGTCAAAACATCTTAAACATTGGACATGAAGAAACTCAGTGGGATAGCAAACATATTTGTTTCACCCTCAAAACACATCTGTGGAGACTGATGTAAAGTCACAGCTCCAACTGATGCAGCCAAATCCCACACCGCTTAACCGTTAAGCTCAAAGAAAAGTTTTATTTTGCACGTTACCCTATTAAAAAAAAAAAAGCTTCAGAACCTTTGTATCCCGTCAGAGAATGTTTTAATATTCAAAAGCAGCCACTATTGTGTGGTTTGTTGCGCCAGCGTAAAAAATAAAGAGCCACATCAGAGGGTTGGAACGGTCCTTGAGCATTTTCATATGCAAGGAAAAGGAGGGAAAACAAATTTGGAGGGGGGAAGACAGGGAGTATTTATAGAGTGGTGTGAGAGTCTCTGTAATGACAGGAGTCTAATGAAGTAGAGTTTAGGTTTTGATTCACAATGTGGCGAGAGCGCGTGTCACTCTGCGACCGTCATCCCGCATTCCTGCGCCGGTCCCTTGCTACACGGAAAACCATGGGGAGGCGGAGGGCCAAGCTAACCTTTCTCACAAATGTGAAGCCTGGCTTCAGCGGAAGAGCAGTCGGCGGCGGGATGGCACCGACAGCGTGCTAACATGAGAACACTCTATAGAAGCAGAGCCGTTCAGTCAGGCAGGTCAGTGAGTCACTGTCATGGTTAGTGACTCAGACTGAACAATTTACCGTGACAGAGAAGGGAAGTCCAGAATGATGCTGACGTCCTCTTCTTTTATATTCTTTTGTGGGTGAAAGTCAGTCAGGGGTGAATGTATGTGGAGACAGAGGATGCAACCAGAGGATGTAAGTTGTTTTAAAAGTTTTACAGAAAAAAATGACTTTATTGGCTATTTCATTTCTAAAAAGAAATGTTTTAGAAATCACAGAATTACAATGTATTATAATTATCAGTTATTTCTCTTGAATTTCTCTTGAAGCTCACTTAAATTTTAAGACCCACTTTGATGAAAATTGTGTTTTTTGTGTAGCATTTTTCTCATGATGAAGGACATATTTAAAAAAATGAAGCTAAAAACAGTATTTCTGTGTATTTCTTTGTTCAAGTCATTGTGAATCAGCAGTAGGTGAAAAAAATCAGTTTGAAAAAGCTTGTAGATGTGACATAGAAGGTACAATTGGCTCTGTTCCATTCTGATACATCCACCTGGAGACTAATAGATCCATGAATGTCTTTGATTTCCTCATCTGAGCAGGAATCTGGCTCAAAACTGTACGACTGGACACCTCCAATGTTGCTCGCCATCTTTGTTTCTCCTGTAATGTTAGGTTGGGTTTGTGTGAGGGGCTGTAAGCTATGGGAGAAAGTCTAAACAAAAGGATGATGGGATATTAGCTGAAGCTTCTGCACTAAAAGCAAAAACAGCATAATCATAATTAAAAGAACACTAAACGCTTTTAAAATAAATCAAAAGATGATCGGAGTGGGACTTAAGGTATTTCTAAAATAATATAATGAAAATAAATCACGTAAAGAAATGAGGGGGAGTGGATTTCACACATGTAGAGGCACATACATGTCTATGATGTTGCAACACGGTTTCAAAATAGCTCAGTCCTACCTTGTCTCATTTCTTAGTAGGCACATTGATTTGCTTTAAAAGGTAAACAATGACGGACAGTTGAGAAAAACTTTTTTCTTTCTTTTTTTTTTGACTGTTATTGTGGTGGTCGATGGGACAGGTAAACATTTTGGCAAGCAAGTGAAGCGGCAGCATACAGGAAACCTCTAGAGGAAGGAGACACACGACCACAAAGGCTCTGTCACACCTTGCCTCATTTTTGCAAAGAGAAAACCGATTGCTGCAATTTTGAACTCAAGACTCTGACAGAGCAAACTGTCACATGTGCCAGAATGTCTGTGCTGGTAAAAAATCTCCCTGGTAGACCCTGAAGCGGCAAAACCTTGTAGACGCAAGATTGTGTTTGGGTAAAAATTGTTCAAATTTGGGGAGTTTTCTGTTTATAATCTGGAGTTACGAAGCTTCAAGATACGTTGATTGATTGATGAGGCAATTCAATGATGCACAGAAATTAGGGCTGACATAAATGATTATTTTAAAAGTCAACTAATTGTCAATTAATTTTTTCAATTAGTCTGCAAATCAGATCATTTGTGGATTGAGCGTAAAACACACATCTTAACCATCATTAGCTTTAAACTTGATGTGTTTAGGCTAAATGCTAACTAAAAATAAAGACAATTAGTTTATTGAATTTTTAGTGAATCATCCAGCTTCTTTTCTTCATTTGTTTCTGGCACCTAAATCAAACTAGATATATAGCATTACATTAATGCTAATGTGAGTGCTGTAAGCTGAATGTGGCAGCTGAAGATGCTAGTGCTGATAGCTGAAGATGCTGAAATTGATAGCTGAAAACGCTGAAGCTGGTAGCTGAAAAAGCTGATAACAAGCAAAAATATTAGCATAATGCCAAGTTAGCCAAAAAAAAGGTAAAATTTCTGACTTAGCAAAAACAGCTAGCATGTAGCTGAAATATTAGCTAAACTCCAAAATAGCCTAAATTAGCCAAAACAGCTAGCATGTAGGGCTACCACAAACACTTTTTTTAATAGTCGACTAATTAGCTATATGCTAACTAAAAATAAAGACAATTAGGACGATAATTTATTAAACTCTAGTGAATCATTCAGCTTCTTTCCTCTATTTATTTCTGACATTAAAACAAGACTTAAATCAAAGTTTTGAGATAAAAAAAAACAACTTATCGACCATTAAATTGGTTGTCGAGTTTTTTATTAGTCAACATCATCTTGAGTAATCGACCAATAGTGGCAGCACTAACAGATATTCTCATTTATGGCTGCAAAGTAAATCATAGATTTGGATTTGTTAAGTCAAAGTAAGAAAAGGCAAAAATGTCTCTTTTTCGCTTTATTTACTCTCCTTTTTACAGGATATTTCATGTTGTCGCACCTACCTGTACGACTGATCAACTTTACTATGATAGGAAACTTTTGATGTACTTGTACTATCTCTTAAAAATGCTTTTCTAAAGTTGTCTCCTTTGACATTTAGACCTAAAGCTAAAATGTTTTGATCTATGTTTAATACTCTTCCGGAAGCGCTCGACGTGTCACTAGGTTAAAAAAAAGAGTCTGTCAATCATGATAGTAATAATGTTGAACATTTGTAGCAGAAGGGAGCTGTTTGCATGACTGAAGTGTGTGAGAGGAGATCAGAATCATCGGTCGCAAAGAAGAAAACAAGATTAGGGCCGAAGGTAAAAAAAAAATAAAATACAGATACCTCCAGGCAGACTGGTTTGACCACACTGCATGCAGACCGTACTGTAAGTAACGCCTAGTTTGTGCGGTGGTTTTACTGTATCCCCTTTTGGGCTCGTTTGCTGTTCTTTTAATCTGTCTGTCCTGTGAAGTCGCATCTGCGCAGGTTTTGATTTAGCATGTGCGGTTCACTGCTTCACAGATGTGACATGTAGATTTAGAGCAGCAGATGAGTGGAACAGATATCAATCAATTTTCCAATACTTCACCCCTGTCGGTGGGCAGCTCTGTGCACAGTGACACTATTCTTTTATTTAATTGTGTGAATGCTTTACAGCATCATTATCATTATTGTGTGAATGCTTTACAGCATTCACACAATAATGATTCTTCTGCTTCTTTCCGGAGGTTTTTTAGCATGTTAAAACTAAACTCAATGATACTTTCAGGGATTTCAGCAATTTTGGTATCAAAACATTCAGTTTGCTGCTTGTACTTTTGGTATTCATAAACGTTGTAATTTTTGAAAATACTGAGCAAAATATGGAAGTGAATGAGAAATTATTCAAATTCTTCAACAACTTACTTTTAAACTTTGTGCACATTGAAACCATCGCTTACAGTAATTTTAAAATCATTTGATATTGAGCCGTTATTTTAGCATCATGCTAGCTAATTTGGGTAATTTTGCATCTACTGGGTTTTTTTATGCTAATTTGGAATTTAGCTAATATTTTAGTAACATAGGAACGTTTTAGGCTATTATGTTATTCAGTGATGTTTTTCATGTTAATTTGGAATTTAGCTAATATTTTATCAACATGCTAACTTTTTGGGCTAATTTGTTATCTACTGTGGTCTGTTAGGCTACTTTTGAGTTTACCAAATGTTTTAGCAACAGGCTAACATTTTTTTTTTTTTTTTTTTTTTTGGTAAATAATCTGGTGTTTTACTAAGAATTTATTGGCTATTTTGGAGTTTAAGCTGGTATTTTAGCAATGTGCTAGCTTTTTGGGCTAACTTGGCATCTACTAAGGTTTTTTTGGGGCTAATTTGGAGTTTAGCTAATATTAAAGCCGCACACTACATGCTTTAGCAAACTTGGCATGTATTGAAGAGTTTACAGCAAACTTACAACACATTTTTTCCAGAAATTTAAGCCAACTTCAGCGGTCTTTTATAGTTCTTTAACAACATTTAGCAAATTTAGCATTTTGGAAATTGTTTTTCAGCATATTTAGCAACCAGATTCAGCAAAAAGCGTTCATATCGTATGAAACTTGTTTACGGCATTATCGTAGGTAATGCAACTTTTCTATTTCATTATTAATTCTCCCATCCATTAAAACAAATGAGGCAATGTCAGCTTTTTTTAATCTGAGAGGCTTTGAAGGTGAAACAATCCGTAGGAGGTTTTGCTTTTGTGTCACAAAGATTGTAACGATTAAAATTGAAATCAAGGCAATATAGTTTCAGTACTTAACATTTAAAACATCTAAATGAGCAGATCTTTGTTGCTGCCCGTTACCCTACAGATTTAACCTTTTAACACCTGAGGCGTCGCCTTAAACACATAATCGGTAACATACTCTAACTTTTCAACAGTTCACACGATCAACATCAATACAGCAGACTCTGAAGGAGAAAATTGTGTGAACTGTTGAAAAGTTACAGTAAATTAAAGAACATAAACACTGGAGCTCCCATGTTAAAGGGTTTGGCGATCATTTTAGTGTTGAGTTACCCAACAGCTGTCTGGTTCCAGCACAGTGTGCAGACAGGAAGAGGGCATAGTGCCGTGACCTTGTCGCTACAGCATCATTTGTGTCCCAATCAAGCCCAAATATATTGAATTTTGTGTCACAATCATTGTTTTGTGTGTGTGTTTGACTGGCGTGTACTGCAACAAGCATGCCTCTCGTTTCGCCTACAAACGGTATTTATTTTTTTCTCTGCATTTCTCCGTGCTCAGAGTTTGTGCATGGGTACATATGTTTTGAGGGAATTTCCCTCTGCAGCAGTTTCTTCACAGTTTGACCTCAGCAGGAGGATTTGTGTCAGGGACAGTCGTCTGTCTGTCTTGAATCTCTCCCTCTATCGTTTTTGGTGTAGCTTTGCTCCTGCACCCATGTCCCCTTTTCTCTGTCGAAGACCACAGCACTGCATTTCCAAACACGCTGCAGAATTGTGAATACGAACATGCACGCTGGGTTTTTTGCATCTCGTTTTGCACAAAGTCACACTTTGAATATTGCAGTCGATGGCAATTTACCAACAGTTCAAATGTATTGAAAATTGTAGCTTTATTGATAGAAAACTAATTTTTACAGAAATGCCACAAAAGATTGTTTTTTTATGATAGATCATTTAATAGTCGGATCAAAATCTGGGGAAATAAAAGGAGAGTTTCCAAACTTTATCTCATATTTAGACTTGCTAAAAGTAGCCACATTTTTTTCCTTTTTTTCTGACTCCTTATGGTTGTTGTATTCCACTGGTAAAAGCATGACTTGCACATTGACATCAAAGTGCTGCTTTTGCTGTCCTTGTTGGTAAAAAGCTCAGAGATCTGAGAAGCCGTCACCCCGAGAGACAGAAAGTGTCAGTGAGCTGCAGCTCGGTGGAAGCAGATCAGGTGGGAGGTGTTTGTTCATGGTTGCGGTCCTCCTCTGACTCATTAGGCGAATGTCAAACAGCAGATATGAATAGACGAACTTTCACAGCGAGAATTTGTTTTAATCGGACATGTTTGATTTCTATGAGACATTTGTGGCCAAATGATCTCCCCCGAACCAAAGTGGGCTCTGCAGATGACTATGGGACCTGCCTCACCTCTGAACTGCCGTCGTAGGTACTGTAAAGTGCCCTTTACGCTCATCTTCCTGCTGTTGCTTTTCGATCGGCTCGTGGGCGTCTTTGACCCTCATATGGTAATTTGCTGAGTCCAAAACAGCCTTGTGCGTGCTCTGACACGTGTGAGACCATCACACTTTTGCCCACATGGAAAGAAACCTCCATTGATATGAAAAAGTTGGGGCGATTTTTCTAAAATTTGTCAGAGGAATGAAGAATTGGTGCTTGCACAAGTTGTCTTTTGAATGATGTTTGTTTCAAATCAGCTTGAGATTATTGACTGTTTTCTGGCTTTGAAATAGAGCTGTAAAAACAAGCACATATGGAATAGTTAAATCGGGTTGTGAACTGCCTTATTTGCTGCCGTTTAAAATCAAAAGAAACAAACAAGGTAATTCCAAAGTAATTATCATATGCTTACCCTTTAGCCACATAATTACAAAGCTGATACCAAATCACATGTGTGCATCGTAAAATAAAGTGCAGCTTAGAGCGTTGCCGTTCAGTAGATACCCCCCCCCCTGTTGCATATAAAAAGTGGTAAATCTGCACTGCTGAGCAAAACTGCATTTTATTTTTAACTCTTTTTTTATCACTCATTTTTATTCAAATTAAGCAATGTGTTTCTGTCTGCTTCGAACATATATAAAGTCTTTTCATAATACTGAGTGTCTCTGGAAATCTGACTCAGTTATGAAGAGAATTGCTTTAGGTCATCTGATCAGACTCGAGGTGGATTGTCACTGCTTAACGAGAAAAAAAATCAGCTTTTCGAACATATTTTTTTTATTTATTTAAAAAGAACAAGCAGATTGACGCAGAAACTCAGATGACTGGAGATAAAGTGGTTCCGGGTAGACATGCTGGATGTTTTGGGTGCTGAAAGATGGCAGATGGATTCAAATGAAGCGTTGTTTCATCTGAAGACTAGAAGACTGACGATGTCAATCATGATGCAGCAAACTTCAGTTATTACTGTCTGGATGTGAGTCATGATCTTCCCACGCACTCGGCGGTGCATGCACAGCAGGAGCCCACTGTTTCTGCTGTGCTGTGTTTTTACCAGGAGACTCTTTCCTTAAACTTGTATGTTTCATGGTTATATCCTTCTTCACCAGCAGCTTTGAGTTCCTAGAATCTGTAAAAAAAAAGGTTAAAATTATATGTGGATCTAAAGGGTTATCACCTGTATGAAGGGTAAGATAAAAGAAGATGACAGCATCCTCTGTCATGGGAGAGAAAATTGCTGCCCGTTTAATGCTAATCCTTACCAGATTTTCCTCTTACTTCTTCCAAGTAGTGTCTCCTACTATTCAAGGAATTTCCTTCAGGCCTTTAGTCTCCTGCGTCTTATAGATCAGATTGTTGCACATTTGATCACCTACGCTCCTCGTGGCACCGACTCACTCCTTTTCCAAGCGGCCTCGAGTGACTGTATATGCAGGAATAACCACCACATAAACAAATACACATGTAGGAGTGACGTTCTGAGCGAAGAGAGCGGCACAGACTGACCTGCCGAGGCTTTAGGTGCTGATGCTTCGTGGGCTGCCCCCTCTGCAGCTCCGGGGCTGTTGTCGCTCTTTCAGAATGTGTGTGTTCCTGTCCTGTAAATTCGATGAAGGAAAGTGATTCATGAGTGTGTCATGTTGCAGGGGGTTAAAAAAAAAGATGCATCCTCTATGAAGCAAGAAAGAAGTTGCCGTGTTTAACGGTTAAAAGTTAAATCAAAACATTCTATTTGGGCTCTGAAAATATTATGAACTCCTAATAAATTTAGACGCATCATCTTGAAAATAAAGGTGTTAAACTAGATTAGCAATCAATATTGGATTGTTGCTTTGACTCATGACAACACAGGGAGCTCTGCTCTCCCACTCTTCCTTTGTGACACATACCCAAACATTTATTTGTGTTTCTTAAATGCTTGTTGTTTTGTTCTGATTGCATTTTGCCAGTCAGTGATCAGAAAGCCGAGTGTCAACAGGCAGAGCTTTGAAAAGAAAAGCTAAAATTGCAGAAATGACTATAATTGTTGATAAACATTTTTGCTACAAGAAAAAATCTGTTTTTGTGCTGCTTAATGTTTTATTTTGTTAAATCTTCTGAGTTGTCACACTTCGTCTTTTGCTATATTTTCAAAAATGAAAACATATTTTTGCTTTATTTTTATATCATTGAAAAAAAAAACAAATTTTAGTGTTAAAAAACGATTTAACATCTTAATGTTTAGGCATACTGTATGTCCATTCAATATTTTGTTATTAAAATTTTGGTAACACTTTAGATGAGGTGCTGCAAAACAATATAATGTTGACAAAGTTAGTTAATACATTTGTTAAATATGTTTATTAATATGGTAGACAATAGTCTCACTTTAGATGTTAATGAATCTTTTTAAGTATGGTAAACTTTATTTATTTTTTGTGCTAATAAATGTCTTACTAACACTATTTAAACACATTAATAATGTTTGTTAATGTGTTAATAAAGTTTGTTAAGGAATCTTATCATAAAGGGTTTTTAAAAATGTCCGTTTTGCTTTTAGTTATTTAAAAAAAATATTTAGAAGCTGAAAATTAACAAAAGGAGAATGTTTATTCAGATTGATTATTCAAAACACACACAGCTTCATGTGAAAACGGTCAATCAATAACCAAAAAAAGTGTTTTTAATGTATTTTAAACATGAAATATTTTTGAAATTGTTCAAATAAATTTTCACTGTTTGTTGTGTTTTTCTTTTAGTGTCTACAAATGGATTTAAAATATTTGAAAAGTGGTATCAAATTATGTTTACCTGTTCGGTTTTTCTGACAGTCTAATGATTCAATCTTGTATTTTCCTGCTGAACTCTAAAAATGCACTAAAAAGGCGTCATAATCATTTGAATATTGCATTATTCATTAGCTGCATTTCATGATGACTCTCACATCTGAACCCTCCTTTCGACTTTCCTTCATGCTGCAGATGCAGAACAAGTGAGTTCACTTGGGTCTGAAGAGGAGGATAAGGTGTGGAGCCTGGGGCCACCGGACTGCCAGGAGGACCCGGATAAGACGAGCCTGACTCCCAGCGAGGGGACGGAGGAGGCTGGCAGCCCGCGGCCGCACAGCCTCAGCCCTGGCGGCAGAAACGGCTGTGCCCAGGCGGAGTCAGAGGCCAAATCCAGGGAGGACGCCGCCTTCATATCCGCTGACGGAGGCCAGGAATCGCTGAGGATGTACTGTAAGTCATTAAGTCGTGCTGTTGTGTTTGGAAGAGCTCCAGATTTTCTGGGAAGCCGTTCTGCGTTTGTTCCTAAAGAATCAAGAGACAATATGTGTGGTGAAAGAGTTGACAACAGTGTGCACGTAAACAAGTTTGTGGTGTTTTTCTGATGCAACGCGATGCTTTTCGGAGCCCCGTAGATACACCTTTACATCAACTCCTTCTGAAACCAAACCTTCCCTACAAGCTGTTCCTTTTTTCACTGTTCTCTTTGAAAAGGCAACCTTCTGAAAGCATGACAAAAGAACTCATCCCACACAATGTCACAATATTTCCATGCATCAAAGAGGTGACGTTACGGTACTGAAATCAGCGCTGCGCGACGTGAGGCTTTCCCTTCTATTTAGGAGAGATCAAAGACTCACACGGCTTGCCTACTAACAATCACTTAGCTCCCTCGCCTCATGTGATTTGGTCTTGCCTGATGAAGGCGAAGCAGAGTTTTTACAGCACCCCCACCACACCGACTCTTCCCTCCACCACATGAAAACAGCTCAAAATATGCCAACATCTGCAAACATTTGAAGAATCGTCCTCAAAGCGGCCGTGAGCGGAGCGGCTCGAGCTGTTATGGGGGGCACCCCTTGCTTCAACTAGTTTTGTGGCTTTTGTGTCTCTGCCCGCTTGTCACTGCTCTCAAATGAGAAAAATACTACGACTAGATCCATATCTACCCACTTTACTCCAACTTTTTAACATTTTTTACATTGACCTTAAATAGTTTGGTTCCTATTAAAGTCTTCTTTTCCTCTGCGAAAGACTTCGATCCCCTGAACAAAGAGAGCAGAACATTGACCCCGGAGTGCAGTGAAAGAACGCTACAAATGTTTATGATGTGATGGAAATGAAGCGTTTCACAATTTTGCCACCAACAATAGCGACAAAAGTCCTGCAACAAAAGTTATTTAAAGTATTTCTCAGTTAAAAAAATATACAATTCAGGCAAAAGTTCAAACGATTACAATATAAATGTATTCTCAAAGAGCACTTTGACTTCATTCAGAAAATCAGGATTATCCTTTATGTAATTTTCCCTTTTTTGGCAAGTAACCAACTTTTCTATGATTTTAATTTTTATTGAGATTTGGGGCACTAATTATAATACATGATTAACCCCAATCTCAACATTACAAAAAAGGAAATAAATATAAAGACCCGGCAGGACCACTATTCAGTCATTGGAAAATACTAAAGTTCAGTGACCAGGATTTATGTACAAGGCACACAGGTCAAGGTTACCCCTCAATACAGCTTACATGCAATAAAAGAAAAAGTCATATTGACTTAAAAGGACATTAGATATTTAGAATAAAGAGAGAGAGAGGTATTTGTGTCAGTGTACAGTCCTAACTGGAAAAAGAAACTAAAAATACAAAAACAATCCCTACTTTTAAAATGATTATTAAAATGTGATGTTAAGAAAATATTATAGATAATATGTGGAAAATTTAGGTCATAAAACTTTAAGTAGTTAATGCCACTGAACCTTCTGTAGGTAAATATGACAAAATGAGGGTTTGTGTAGATAACTGTTTAAGTATTTATGTTTATACGTTCATTTAAAATATATGCTGTAAAGATTTCATTTTCTTAGTTTGATTTACTTTTGTTGATTTATTGATGGGGCAGATAATATAAGTTTTCTTCTTTCTGCTCCTTTTCATTTGTGAACTGTTATAATTTAATTTTGTATTATTTTGATGTTATATATTGTTATCTAATGAAATAAATCATTTTAAAAAATAATTTCAAAAATAAGTACACATTCTTTATGGGAATATGTTCAAAGAACAGAAAAGATGAGTTTGCTACAGCTAATAGGATCAATGTGTGCCATACAGCTGTTGTTTTTTATGCCTTTATTGCATAGAAACACACAAAAAACATATATATTATAGTTTTTTGTGTATTTTTCCCTGTTTATTTATTTTTTTGTCTGTGAAAACCGTTCAAATTTTATTTCTCAGATTCAAACGATAGGAAAAAGGTCAACTTTTTGTTAGCAAAACTTAAAAGATTCCTCATTTATATGCTGTTTATCAGCTAAATTCTTCACAGTGCTCATTAATGCATTATCATGATTTCCCCTTCATTTCTTTTGTTTAGGTAAGAGCTCAGACTCACAGAACTCCTTGGAGGATTTATCTCACTATGACTTCTGGGCCCATTTGAGGAAAGCCTCGACCTCAGCCAGTATCTGGGACCACCTGAGCCAAAACGGCGTGGCGGATGTTTACCGCTCCAGCAGACACGATGACCTCCCACCTGCCATCTGGTCTCCAGGAGCTCAGCAGTGCTCACCTGAGGGATCAGGTAAAGGATGCTACTTCAGCGGGGTGTGACCTCAGGGTCACTTGCTTCTTTTCATCATTTTCTGACATTTTTTTTTATCTAAGCAACCTGATTAAATAATAAAAGCATTAATAATGTCACCGATTGTCTAAACTATCTGAATGAGTATGTTGTGAGGATATGAGACTTCTGCTGATGCCAGCAAGGCTAACACCCTGACCACAGACTTCGCCACGTATCTGTCGACCATGTAAAAGCTGCAACTAAGAAGAAAAACAAAAAAAAAATTAAAACCACAAGTGGCGATTCATCAGGTACATACATAGACACGGCTACCATTGTGGAGGGTCGAGCCCCACAGTCGCTCGCTCTTTGTCTGTTAATGTTAATAATAGTCTGAAAAAACAAGATCTAAACGATTAGGCAATGTAGAGCTTCACCTTAAAAAACATAGATGATGGTTATGATATGAACACTCACCACACATATGTAACCAATTAACTGTCACACATGTTGATCTTTAACAAAGAAAAAAGCCTCCTTTGTGCAAACTAGAAACACATCAGTAGCATAAACACATTTTCAGCGTCAAGTTTCATTAAAAAATATCACAAACGGTAAATTACTAAACTGCACCTTTAAAAATTGGTTTGTGTATCCTCGAGGGTTGATAGACAAAGAGGTTATTACATTTCTTTATAGAGCAAAGCTTCATAGTTTAAGAGCCTGTGATGTTTTTAGGAAGTTTTAATACCTGAAAAGTAGCAAAAATAAAACTTTAATATGGGAGAATTGATAATAAAAACTTTAAACTTGTGATTTTTGTGAGAAAAATAAAGAACTTAAGAAAAAACATGTTAAACTCATGATATTTTTTTGATAAAAACATAGAACTTAAAAGAATAAACGTTAAACTTGTATTTTTTTTTGACAAAAACAAAAAACTTAAAAAAAACTTTGAACTCGTGATTTTGTAATAAAAGTGAAGAACTTTAAAAAAAAACTTATAACTCATGATTTTCTGATAAAAACAAAGAAATTAAAAAAAACCCCAAACTCATGTTTTTTTAATCATATATCCTTCTACCTTTAAAATTCTATTAAATCTTAATCTAAAATGCCGCTTTCTACAATTATATATACTTTGCTATGGGATTAAACATGAACAAAGATAAATTTAATTTTTTGCCAAGTAATTGGTCAAATGTATTACATTTAAGGCCACACTTAGGCATAATATCTAAAACGAAATTATAGTATATTGGAATCTGAAAAGTTTCTATTCCAAGTTTTTTATAGGTAAAGAAAAATGTTTGATGCACAAAAAAGGTTTTAGAATAGTATCATATGAGGTCATAAGAGTAACACTTCTGACACATCCTAATATATGTCTAAGTATTTTAGATGACATTTAATTTCCTTCATGGTTTCATAAAGATTAACCACTGATAGAAGTGGAATATTGGAAAAAAATAACATAAAGGCGATGACACGCTGCAAAGAATTGTGTTTAAATTAGTTTTTCTGCTCACCATATCACTAAGACATCATGCAGATGTTGCATGCAGAGATCCTAACGAGTTGCTTCTAATGTTTTGCCTTTTGCATGTCTTTAAGACCACAAATATATCTAGATTTATCTCAGCAAGTTGTGTGAAGAACGAACCAACCATAAGGAAAAAACCACAAGCTTGATTATGATCCTAATAACTTCAAATTTATAGACAAAAAAAGACCACTTAATACGATTGAACAGGCACCTCAAACCTCAAAAAATGTAATATATATATATAAGTTTATTTATTTTTTTGCAGGAAATACAATTTTTGGTTAATGAAGAGGTCCTATAAACAAAGTACATCTTCTTCACAAAGGACATGTTTTAATTTTTGATTGCATTTGTTTCATATTCATATTAATATCATATTTCTTTATTGATTTACAGTCACACTTGTGCCAAACTTTAAAGAGAATCTCTTGTAACAATGGTCTCTGTGTGTTTTTTTAAACTTACCTTCATTTATCTTCGCATTCTTTTTATTACTTTACCTAATATTTTATAAATATGATCATAGTTATGACAAAATTTGGAAATTAATCAAATTAAAAAACGAGTAATACAGCAGCTTTACTCACATTAGTCCAAGAAAAACATATTTATGTACTTTTTTTTTTTGCTTCAAAGGCCTTAAATTACAGTAAGTGTGGCTTCTTTTCAACACAATAACTTCCTCTGCAGGTTTGTTTATGCAGGCCTCGGATCACAAATATGAGCAAATATAAGAGGATTTTTGTGTTTTTACTCCCACTCGTCTCTCTGCTTGGCCTCCAGATGCAGTCCAACTGCAGCAGCGCTGTCCGTTCTGTCACCGAACCTTCCTGCGAGGAGCTTCTCTGAGGGACCATGTCAAATTCTGCCAGGATCGGGAGGGGGGTCCCATGGTGTGCCCGCTCTGTGGGTACACGTCCACCTTCAGTTCCCACATGGAGCGCCACTTATTGCTCCACAACCAACTACAGGACAAGGTGAGGCCCACAAAATGAGGAAGCAAATCATTTATAACTCAAACCAAATAGTTTCCTTTTTTAATTTTGTTGTTTTTTATTGAAAAATGTGTGTTTTATGCACTCTGGTGATAATTTTGTCTCATCACCACAGGCCGGCATCACTTCCGATCAAGGAATGGACAACAGGAAGTTCAAATGTTTACAGTGTGGGAAAGCGTTTAAATACAAACACCACCTCAAAGAACATCTCCGAATCCACAGTGGTGAGACACAATTGCATCTTTGTATGGCTCTGTTGTTGTTTTCATTGTATCCTCAAAGTTCCCCTCTGACAAAAATCATGTTTTTTGAGTTTTTAACATGTATGTTTGGCATTTTTCGTACAAAAGAGAACAAAAGTATTTAGAAATCATTCTTGATGTGACCACGGAAATGCGAACGGCGGCTCATTTGACTGCAGTTGTAAAGGATTGTAAATCAATGAAAGAGCATTTTGATATTAGCTTTTATTATTTTCCCAAGAACTCTGTTCTGAGAAACTAATGGATTGAATGTATTGGTCACAGCAACATCAATAAACATCGAGGAATCAGCTCAACCCCTCAAAGCCACGCCCCCTAAGAGGAAATTTTGGAAACGGAGGCTTCGGATCAACATGAAAAATTGCTTTTTAAGACATTTAGGTTGTGGGAGTTTGGTCAAAAATGTCATAATCCTAATTAAATCACTACTGAGAATGTTTTTTAATGGTCATAGGGGGACTTTAAAGGGTCTATATCATGCAAAATCCACTTTTTCAAGCTTTTAAGTCTATTATAATGTCAATTCCTCACAAAAATACCCTCAAAGTTGTATTTTAATCCATTCGCACATCTCTGAGCATTCCTCTAAAATCCTGCTCTCTGAGCGCCCACCCCTCCCCCACCTTTATATGTATGAAGGTGGAGGAACAGCCCCTTCCAGGAAGAGTCTATGCTACCTGCCCCGCCCCCAGGCTAACACCCACCCAATTTCTCCACAAAGTCAAATCAACAAAATACTTCTGTTTAATTTTATTTTCATCCATCTTTGCAAAAGTTCGAATGTTGTTTGATTTCGTGGATGAATCACAAACACCTCATGACATGGGCGGCACCCACAAGAAATGAAAGCTGGAGCCTCAGAAATTAAGACGTCTTACTTCTGGTAGGAAAAAAGCTCTAGAAACAACTCGTATTTGATAAAAAATGAATGTTCTTTAGTGTGCCCACAGTAATATTTTTTTAATATATATGGATATTCTGAAAGGCTTAATAATAGGATGATATAGGTCCTTTAATGTGAAGGTTCAGTAAGATAAAATTATATCCAGATTTATGTGTGGAAAGAAGTGAAAACGGGTAGAGATTATGGTACGATCACACCCATTCCTTTGCTGTTTTCTTCTTCTTTTAGGGGAGAAACCGTACGAGTGTTCCAACTGCAAGAAGCGTTTCTCCCATTCGGGCTCCTACAGCTCCCATTTGAGCAGCAAAAAGTGCCTTAGTGGTGGAGGGCACGCTGGGTTAAATGCCAGCGGATTGCTCAACGGACATAGCCAAAATTCCTACCCGCATTCCCTTTCCACGTCTCCCTCTGCTGGAAAATCCAGAGAGGACTCACAAAACCAGGAGAGCACGAGAGCCGTGGGTCAAGCGCCCACAAGTCCTCAGCAGATGTTACTGCCGGACCTCAAACCAAACACCGCAAGCCTCATCAGCGCCTCGAGCGTGTCCAGGTCGTGGAGTCCTTCGCCAGAACTTCCCCCGAGAGCCGGTTTTCTAAAAGGGAATACTCTGCTGCCTTTCTTCCACTCCGGAGCCAGATTTGAGCAGATGCTGCAGGGGATGCTTCACAGGGAAGCAGATAAAGAGATGGAGAAAGACAAATTAGAGGACAGCAATGTGGTCTACAACGGTGGAGGGCACGAGAAAAAGGTTTCACCAGACAGAAATAAAGAAGCAGTGAGGTCTAGTGATGGGGAGAGCAGTGTGTTTGGGGTGACATGTCGCTGGTGCCTGCAGCTTTTTCCCAACATGGCTGTGCTTCTGCAGCACGAGCGCTACCTCTGTAAGAACAACAGGGAAGCGATCGAAGTGTCTGATGGCCCTCAAAGGAAGGATCAGTCGTCGCCGCCAATGTTCTTCCCCAGATCTTCTTTCCAGTCAGAGAAAAACAAACCGAGTGAACTTCTTAATGGATTCAGTGGGAAAAAGTCTCCTCTTGAGAAGCCCAGCTGGCACACCGTCCCACAACAGCTCTTGGTTGCGCCTGCACCGAGCAGCAACGCACTGTCCTCACACATGTACTGGTCCAGTCAAGACAAAGGAAGCCCGCGACGGCTCATACACCGCTCTCTGGAGGAACCGTCTCCTCGGAGCAGAAGACGGGTTCCATCAGGACTGAGCTCTCCGGTCTGCCTGGACCTCACCGGTTGCTCACCTCAAATCTCACCGCCCCACGGCAGTGCCTGGTCTGCACAGAACGAACCGCTGGACCTGTCTCTACCCAAGCAGCTGTCCGAGAGAAGGTGGAGCAGCAAAACCCTGAACGGTGTGTCAGTCAGAGGGGAGAAGTTAGGCCGACTGGCTCCAGCTCCACATCTGACCTTAACTCAGGGCTCAGTCTTTAGTGGGGCCGCTGCCTTTCCAGGCTCCTTATACAACGGATTTCCAATTTTCAGTCAGCCCGGTGTGGGACTGTCAGTGCACGATGGAGCAACATCTCCGTTTAGCCAGACAGCTAACTGCACTGGATTTCGATCTCCTTTAGCTTACATGTTAAAAGTGGACGCAGAGGCAGCATGGAAGAAGATCCTCCATGAAGGACACGGTCTAATGGTGGGTTTATGATCAATACTGAGCACTGCAAAGGCTACGGAAGCTATTCCAAATCTATATGAAATTGTTTTGCACCTTTTCCAGAGTGAAACATTGAACCGAGGGGATTTTGACTATCTGTCTTTAATCGATGACGGGTTGGAAGGAGAAGGAGGACCAGGAAGGAAGAGGCTGAAGAAAACGGATGAGGGACTTTATGCTTGTGACATCTGCGATAAAACCTTCCAGAAGAGCAGCTCTCTGCTCCGACACAAGTATGAGCACACAGGTTAGTGGCTCAGGCTGTCTGCGGCCACAAATGTGACAGACGCCTTTTTTTCTTCTTCTTTTTGCCATTTTCTAGTCATTTGCAGATGTTAGAACTCCTTCTACTTTACTTTTTTCTAAGGAGGAAGGGGGGCACATGAGCACGGTTATTTTTATATTAAAAAAATATTAAATAACTCATATGAAAAAAATATGACCTTCGGTGTCGCAATATAAAAATGCTGTCGATTTGAACCTGCAACGTCTGAGACCACACAGGTCTCAGCGAGCTTGTTATGTTTTAAAATCAGAACAGGATATGTATTAGACCTAATAAGGGGTTCGGAAGGCCAAAAACAAGTTGGTCGTACCACCTGAGGTGGATAAAACCAAAGCATCTCCACAGATAAAACTAATCTCTGCTTTTTTTATTTTTTTAATCATCCCAAAGTTTGAGAGAGGCCTCTTTTCAGCTGCAACATCTTCTGATACTGTTAAGCATGGTGGAGGAGGGGTAGTGGTTTTTCATAGTAATGAGGTCCTTTTATCTTGGAGTCATTGGGTTCACCGTGAACTCTTTCTGGAGTATTGTGAGGTAAATGTGAGGCCATTTTCTGAATCTTACTCAAAACTGGGTCATGTAAGAGAATACACCAGAAAAGAGAAAAAAAGGAAAGAAACACCAATTTTGGATCCATCAAGTCAAAAATTTTAACTCTAGTTAGAACATTAGGAGATTAAATTAAATTTGTGTTTTTTTATGTTTTTAACATGTACTTATCTGATAATAGATGATATATATAAAGAAAGTTAAACTTAAAATTGCATTTTATTAATATTTATATACAGTATTTCACTAACGTGAGCACACCCCTCACTTTTGTTGCCAGTGATATGTATATTGATGCCTCTATTATGTTTTATTTTGCAGAAAAAAAACTTTACACTGCCATACAAGATGGACAACTTTTCATTTTGACAAAAAATCATTTCAGCAGTGTTGTCCCATGAAAAAGATATAAATAAAGATCTGCAGAAATATAAGGGGTGTACTCACTTTTGTGAGATACTGTATTAAAATATATGTGAATCAGAAGCAAATGGAAAAAATGCAGTTTAAAAAAGAGCTTATTCGTGATGTTGAAAATATCCTGAGTAGGAGACAAGCTGCCAGCTCTGTGCTTTCAGCAATGGGGAAGGGAAGAGGGGGTGGGGTTGCTCTGCGCCAACAGTCCCGCCCACAACTCAGAAGCAAATTCCTAATTAATTCTTGTCACTTTGCAAAAACTTTCCTAGAAAATGATACAAGTTTTTTGATTTTGGCTAAAAATGTCATAATCGTAATAAAAAAATTAACTTGGAACGTTTTAAAAATAGATCAAAAGATGATCAGAAAAACCGAAATAGTTAGATACCAATGTAATAAAAGTTGTTTTTTCTGTTTTCCTGAATTTTATTGTCATAAAAAGTTGCTGAGCAGTTAAAAATCATTTTCTTATAAAATATAAAATATATTGATTTGTTTTTACACAAATAAAATTGACAAACATGTTTAATTTGATACAACTGTTCTTTTAAACCTAAATTGCAAATCTTTTTTTTTAAGATAGGTAGTTGAAAGTGGAATCAGAAAATGAATTAAACTACAAACCTTTTTCAGTTTTACTTTCACATTAGACGCCTTTCAGAAGTAAATGATCTTTGCTGTGCTGGCATGATTCGAGTCTTTGATACCTCTGCCCAAAACCTGGCTCCCCGTTTCAATGCTTTTAGTCTTGGCAGTGTATTAAATATTGTCTGAAAGGCTTTTATTAAGTGAAACACTTTCAAGATATTCCAGAAAATGCATTTAAATGTGTTTTTCATGAAAAAAAGGCTTTTTAAATATGCTTTTATGAAAGGAAAAACATATATGTATCATTACAGGCAAGCGACCTCATGAGTGCAAGATCTGCAACAAGGCCTTCAAACATAAACACCACCTGATTGAACACAGCCGGCTGCACTCCGGAGAGAAGCCCTACCAATGTGACAAGTGCGGCAAGCGCTTCTCTCATTCCGGTTCCTACTCCCAGCACATGAACCACCGCTACGCCTACTGCAGCAAAGACCAGGATCTGGACCAGGACCAGGAGGAGATGCTGCTCACTCCAGGAGCGGGCGGCCTCGCTCGGGAAACCTCGCTGTCCACGGACGACACTCCCACGGGCCACTCTTTTCTCTCCGACTCCAGTCTGGATGGCGCTCTCAAAGACGCGGAGGAAGAGGAGGAGGTCGGAGGAAGCGAGGCACTTGTGAGTTTGTCAGAAGCTGCCAGCGACCTGGGAGGTAGTCCCACCCAGGGGTCGCCAGCAGTGGAGAGCAGAGCGCAGATGGAGAAAAACGATTTGGATGTGAGGAATCAGGAAGATCAGACAGGAAGTGACACGTGGGACAAAGGCACTGAGAACCAACATGGAGACATGGACGAACTGAGCTCAAACACACAAGACTTCCTCCATACAAACATTTAAGAGGACTTCAAAAAGACACTTTTTTATATACATGTTGCTAGCCATAAAGCAGCTTATCGGATTGTCCTAAAATAAAGACATACACAAAGCAGCCAAAGAATTCATGGCCTTAAATGAGACATAGCCAAGCTATAACAATTATTTTTATTTGTTATTTCAATATTCTCACAGTAAAAGTAAACCGTGGGTGTTTTATGTGAAAAACATCTTATTTCTTAATGCAAAAAAATTTACAAAAACAAAAATTTTCTTAAACTTTGATGCATAGAATTCAATACTTTTGTACGTCAGGAGTATTTTCACACCCACACTCCGCCCTTCAGCCCTCGGCAGGATTTTAAGACGCATGATGTTACTCAGAAGGTGCAGGTAGCAGCTACAGATAAAGCCATATGAACATCCGGTTCAAATATTTATTATTCTCAGTAAAAGTGATCCGTTGTGTGGTTCGATGCTTGTTCTAAGGAGTAAGAGAACATTCTAAAAAGGCTTCTTCAGCTGTTTCCTTGAGTCAAAAGTTTGTGTGTGGCACTGCACAACTTTGTGTCATTTATGCTGTGAAATCAAAAGGTACAACCACCTCTTTTGGTCAACCACAATGCTCAGTGGCTTTAATCAGTCAGCCATCTGTCTAATGTCACTAGTAAGCAGCAAAAAGAGGAACATGTGGAAGATGTTTTTTTATATAGTTTTAAGAAAAAGCAGCCAACTGTGCATTTTTAAAGCATGGCATCAAGAACTGTCCTTTGCCGGCTATTTTTTGTAATAACTTAATAAGCTAGAGTGTGTTTTTTTTTGTTTGTTTGTTTTACTCATCTGGATTACAAGAATGCCACAAATTTGTCAGTGACGGTGCAGCATTAAGGGGTCAGGATCTAAAGATCAGATCCAATCTTCTGCTGCTGTTCAGTCAAGGTGAAAAATGCCTCGTGTACTCAGACACTGTGAGTAATCCGACTAAACCTTGGTACGGTGAGATAAGACCATGGTGCATGAGGTGTGACTAAGCTTGCAGCATTCATGCATACAATGTGCCAAAGACACATTTTGGTCATAGTTGTGTGTGTGTGCTTGTCAGCAGATATGCATATGAAACACACCAACTGCTATCCTGTTTTTGCTCAGTTCCTCACCTGTAAGACCAAAAAAAAAATGGCCAAAGAAGTATTTTTACTCTATTTTACATACATTTTAATAGACATGCTCTTCTACAAAAGCAATTTTTTGTATTTACATTTTTTTATTGAAATTTTGCCTGTTTTTTTAGTGTTTGTAATAAAACTGTACATACATTGTCACCAGAATCTTGTATTTTCCTTTATTTTTTTAATTAAAAAGGTTTATATTTTTTCTTGTCTTGTCCTGATTTATGCTGATTTTATCAAGAAGATTCTAATAATAGTGCATTTCTAAAATCACTTCATACAAAATTCTTAACTTAAAAAAAGTAGTCGAAGTGTAATTAAATCTTTTGCCATCGCCGTTTTCTCATCTCGACAGCCGCGCCGTCGTCTGCTTGGGTGTTGCCGGGACCACTCGGTTTCCCATCACAGTAGAGTTTCCATCAACACTTCAGCTCTCCAGAGTGCCGTACAGTGTTTTTGTGGGTCTGTCAATTTGCATAATTACTCATCATATGAGCCTGCTCTGCTTTGGTGCTTGTGTATGCGT
>NC_050516.1:26211216-26257725 GCF_002922805.2 Oryzias melastigma
ACGCATGAGCAACAGCCCCTCTGAGCTGGTGCTGCACGTTCTTAAGTTTCTGTTTCCAGCAACAGTGAGGTACATAGATGTAAATCTGTGGAGGAAAAAAACAAAAACCCTTTCCTTGCAAGTGTTCTCCCTTATTTTCCCTAATGACTAAATGTAAATGTGTCTACCTGATGGTTTAACATAACATCTCTCACACCTCTTCAGCAAAACCTTCAACTCTTAGTTATTTTATGTAATTTCTGCAGATCTTCTACATTTATACCTGAGAACTTCAGAGTCACACTTTTAAAAGTCATTTTGAATTTAGCGCCATGACATACGACAGTAAATGTATTATGAGAAAAAAATAAAACCGTAGGATGTGAAGAATTGCAGGATACCATCAGTGAACATTAAAAACAATAATAAAAAAAAAAAGTTTGCTTTAAGTTATTTTTTTCACCTTTCACCATTAATAGTCTGGGTCCTTTTTAAACTTTTTTTTTTTTTTTTTACTACTTTCCAATTTATTCATTTTGTAGCAATGGTTGAAATCCATCATTTTGGGACAACCACATCTTTAAACAGATATATATTTGTATTGTTATATTACACAATAATTCCACAATGAAAATTCAACGTTACAAAAACTCAATTTCTAAGAGTAAAATGTGCCATTTTACTGCAAGAATTACCCCCCAAATTGAATTGTTATGTTTTATGACAAAGATTAAATGTGTGAGACAAAATAAAAATCCAGAAATCTAAATAGAAAGAAAAGAAAAGTAAATTTTTTGGTGAAAAATGTAAAAAAAAAAAAAGAAATATCAGACAAAGCTCCAATTAACTATAATCTATGAACAAAGGTGTATCACAAGTATGTGATATAACTTTGTTTATGTTTGTTTTAGACCAAAAATGTAAAAACTAAAAACCTTTTTGAAACATTTATGTTAAATTTTGAATAAAACTAAATTAATTTGGGGTTGATGTGACTTGCAAACAGACAGGTGAGTTCAGACTCGACAAAAGAGTACAACAAAGACTTAACTAGTGTTAGAATTATTTAGATGAAAGCAAAAGAACAAAAACTTACTGCTATAATTACTTCTAAATCCCAGTGATTAAAAGTAAAAAATTTGTTTATTCAGGTCAAATGTATCAAAAGTGGACCTTTTTGGAGATTTTTTGAACCAAAAATTGCTTTAAGAGCCCTTTTAAGAATTATTTGATGTTTTTATTAATTTTGCAACAACAAAAGTGACAGATCCAAAACGTTTTTAGGGATAAAGCAGGATTGATCTATCCATTTGGGAAAAATCTGTTCTTGCAAACAGAATTTTCATTTTTTTAACCCACTGCTTTGCTTATGAATACAACCAAAAAGAAAAGGGAGGCATTTCAATTGTGGATATTATTGCTTTTTTGCACAATTTCATTTCAAAATGATGAGTAACTCTTAAGTGCAAAAACTCGAATCAGAGAGCTTGTTTTGTATACGTCTTATTATACTAGAAAAACCTACCAAATCTCTGGTTTGCTTATTCTAAACCTACAATACAAATACTTCATTAAATATCATAAGCATCAGTGGTTTCTGGCTGTCAGATGGTCCTTGTGTGAAACAAAAAAGAAGCAAACATTTAGTAAAATGTTAGGATGATTTGACAGGACTATGAAAAAAAGAAAATAACATGAAACGGTAAACTCAGTGACAGAAGGAAGTACTTATAAAATCTGAAATAATACGGCACAAATGCGATTGGAACAAATAAATACGTGCGGTTTGTCTTTTCAAACCAATTTAAGGTCGTCCTTGGCAGCGGACGCGGGATCAAGTTGAGACAACTCCTCATCAATCAGCTACACACAACTGCAGCCCCGTCCAAGGAGCTCACATGACCTAAAATGATACCAACAGAAAAATGGAGGAGTACATTTAATAAAGCTATACACCCCCCACCCCCCTGCAGTGCAGTCTTTCAGCTCTTTCATATCTTTTGCCAAACCCGCAGTCAATATAAAACTACCCAAGCCACAGACTGCAAGGGTTTTTGAGTGTTGGCGGTGGGGAGGGGTTCCACATTTTTTAAACATATGCATTTCCAGTTCCCCTTTTGTTCTGTTATTAAAAGCAGCATTTGCACCAATCAGAGGGGATGTCGCTGCCCGCCCGCCAGCCCGGTCTCTGAGGCCCACATACCTCCACACGCCTCTTCTAACTGTCACGCAACAAACAACCTGACTGACACATCCTGAGCAAACATCACGAAACAGATGCCATCAGCTGGTTCACATGGTTTTATTGGAGGAGGGTTGACAGTCAGGTCCAAGGAGCAGCAAGGCTTTGCCTCTCAAAAGGAAACGTGCCAGTTTGAATTCCACTCATATATTATCGCTTAGGTTAACGTCTGTATGGATACGCCGACTATAGCTGACTATTTCACATATATACAACGAGGATTCAAAAATGGATTCAAACGTGTACGACGAGGAGAGGGTTACAGTACCACGACGGAACACGAACTGACCTGTTGGCACATTCATCTCATCACTAAAGCGCACCCTCTTTTCTGACTCAAACCTTCTGTCCATGGAGATAAAAGAGGGTTTTCACAGCGTCCTTCCAACAAACCCTGCAGGTTGAAGACTTGCTGGTGTTGTTTTCACAGTGAGATGGCGCTGTTAAGTTGTACTTCAGTGCTACAGTAAGACACGACCTTCCCCACACCTTTCTTGATGAAGAAATGCATAATAGCTCAGGAGATTGGAGGAGTTATTTTAATATTTTTTTATGGCTTTTTATCCAACTGTTGATGAAGTTTAGAGCATCTCTGGCTGGTCTCTTCCTGCGCCGAGCTCCATATCTGCACTCAAAGAAACGAGTACTGCTGCTAAAACTGGCGTGTTGTAATATTATTGTTTTAATGTTGCTTTATATGGAGGCCAGATGTCATGATTAGCAGCTTTCTCCCCAAGTTCCTTTGAGCCTGTAATTATCTTTTAATGTGAAATCCGCTTTGATCCTTATTGGTCTACGGGGATTGTTGCAATGCTTTCACTTCTGTCTCTGACTTGGAGGAGCAACTGAGGCAGCACATCTCTCCGCTCTGGTTCAAGAAGATTAAGATTAGGAGAGGCCTCTTGTTCCGAAGATGTGGTCGAACTCCGTGAGGATGAGCTCCACCGCCTGGTTCTGGAACACCATGTTCACAGCCATGTTCCCAGTGTCCTGCTCTGGACGCATAAGTGTCGGCCCGAACACGATACCGATGTTCTGGGTGGTCATTCTGTTGGTATCCGAGTGCCCCAGTACCCTGCAAGAAATGGCAACATTATTATACTATTCATCATTTTAAATAATATCTCAAAACATTCCTTTCGCAAGGACTCTGTTATTGTAAATGAAGGAGAGCGACTCCTGCTCCTGTCCAATAAGTTTACTGGTAGTTTTAATAAATTTATTTAGAGAATTGCAAAGTGTGAGACTGAGTGAGACAAATCAGGCTGTAATGTTAAATGTGAGGATGGATTGTGTCAAACATTTGTAAAAAGCTGCAAGGATTGATAGATGAACCTGTAATTTATAAAGTTTATGGAGGAAAAAAGAGAGATTGACATTTGGAGAATATGTTTTCAGTATTGATTTGAAAAGTGACTTTATCATCAATTTCATTCCAGATTGGTGTCATATAATCCTAGCTGAACACAAATTTTAATTATTAATTTCTCCTCTCTGATCAATTTTCAAACAGTTGGCACTTCCGCAAGTCAACCCTTCCGCTCTCTTTGGGGTCCAGACGACTCCAACCACATATTGATGTGTGATTCCTTCCATGAGAAATGTGGACAAAGGTGGACAGGATTTTATGTCTGCCATCGACATTAGTGAAACTCAAAAATCAATGATAAAAAAAGTTTGTAGGGTCCAGATGACCCCCACTTTTAATGTAAACAAGCTAAAGAGAGCGGAAGGGTTAAAAAGGGCGCCATCCATTCGCCATTCAACGGACACTTGTTTTGTACGTAGAGTCTTATATTCTCATCTTAAATAAGACGAAAATATAACATATATACACATTCACACACAGTTTTCATTGAAAGCGGTCACTTGAACGTACTTTGCAGTGTGCAGTGTGAATGTAGAATTAGGGAATTCAGATCCAAACTACATGGCAAAGAAAAACATTTAATTATTTAAGATGTTTAGATGTTTTTGTGGTACATATTAAAGTACATTTTATTTTAATATCACAGAAAAATCACTCAATATCTTAATAAAAGCTTTCTGAAAATCTGTAATTTTCTTACTTTTCCCTAATTAATTATTTATGCCTAAAACGGCCAGAAGGGGGCGCGCAGGGCGTGTTTACTCATCCCAGTAAAAGCTCCAAGAGGAAACAGCTCGACGCGTTTTCTTTCTTTCTCCTATAAGGTAAATATTATTTGGTGTGGAATATTTCTTTAGTCTAAACTGTCCGTTTGTTTTTATGTGTCACAGAAATGTTTTTTTTTTGTTTGTTTGTTTATGTTTAAGGAATGAAGAGAAGTATACTAGCTTGTTCGGTTATCAAGCACATGGCTGAATGGCGCGCACCTGCCATTTTGAATTAAGGGCCACAGAAATAAAAAAAAAAATTGTCATGTTCTCTGTAAGCCATGTTTAACATTCTAAACTTTAGAATCTAAAGTGTATAAAAAAATGATTCATTAAAGTAAACGCTCTCAATGAGGAAACGTCTCGTTTTCTTCCTCATTTCAGGAGAGCAACGTTTTGATTATGAAAATGTATGTTTGATAGTGCACATCAATGAGAAATTTAAACTTGAAAAAAAGATAATAGAAAAGTTAAGACTTTATTCATCCAACTAAAAGGAAAAAACTCTACATTCTAAATTCCTTGAAATCTTTTTGAATGTTGATCTTGGTTCTTAAACTCTCAATTTTAGGTTGTGGCAGAAATATTTAAAATGTAAATTCCAAAAAGTCTAATTATTATGAAATCTGCCGACAATTCCCCCAAAAAACCCAGAAAATTCATTGTAGTTGATTTATTGATAAGAGCTGTGGAACGGGCATAATTTACACCTCCACAGCTCTTGATCATCTTAATATGAAGGAATCTTTTATTAAGATATCCAGTGATGTAAACATCTGCTAAAGCTAAAAATTTAGCAGCCAGGTATTAGTCCACAAGAAGAAAAAAATTTGATTTCCTTGTTAATTTTGGCCAATAATGCAGAAGTCAGCATTCAGCCTTAAAAATAAAATGTATTGACTTAAAGTCCCCCATGACAATTTTTTTAAGTTGAAAAAACGTTCCTGTTTAATTATGATTATAACGTTGTTGTTTTTTTCAAAATCCCACAACCTAAATGTCTTAAAAAGCCATTCACATTTTCGTGGTCACATCAAGAAGCTCCATGGAGTCTGATGGAGATTTCAGTGTTCTCAGTCCTGCTTCAGTAAATATTGTATGAAACTCACACAAAATATCCAGTGACGCCTGATTTGACCACAGAAATGTGAACGGCGGCTCATTTGACTGCAGTCAATGTGAAGATACCATCTTCTCTTCTCCAGAACCTGAACTAGACACGCTAGCTGGAACAGATGAGGGATTTAGAGGATGTGCAGCAGAGCTGTTGTGATGTAAAAAAGACTCATTAACTCAAACTGAGGCTGTCTGCGACAGTTTGATTGACAGAGATTAAAAAGGAGAAGTACTAAAAAATGCAAAAACGAAATGATTTCATATTACATTTGTTCTCTTTCATAAGTAAAATGCCACACGTACATGTTAGAAACTCAAACATGATTTTCATCAGAGGGGAACTTTAATCATAAGAGCAAAACACCAGTAGATGTCTCTTTTAAATTATTGTCCATGCTTCCAGTCTAAAAATATATGCTGCATAAGAATGGTGGTAATGGAAATGAGGGAAACCACATCTCTAAAAAAAAAAAAAAAAATGACCCAAATTCTTCAGTTTGCTACATGATTTAAAAAAGAAAAAACAACAGCCAAGATGCCCCCCTAAGACTCCAGCAAAACCTCCTGAGTACAGAGAAGACAAATGTACAGTATTTGTTTTCTCCTTTAGGACCTCGGCGCTGTGCAACAAATGAGGGAGGAATGCTTTCAAAGTGATACCAGGACACTGTAAATTAGAGAGTCTGATCTGCAGATTGAAGGCTCTGATAAATGGTTGAGTTAACCTTTGAATGCGTGAGAAAAAAAAAAAAAATATTGCTTTGTAACATTTAGAATTCAGACTTTAAGCCACTAGAGACACTGAAGCCTGAGGAGAGATGCTCCATCAAGACATCTGAGAAATACTGATGATCCAGAACAGTCACGGTTGCCAAAAAATGTTTCTGTGTGTTCTGTAAGTGATTATCAAGTGTGTTCAGTGAAGACATGAAAAATGCAAGGCTTATATGTATTAGGTTCAGAAATTCTATTTCTGTGGTGACTTCCTTTAGTAAAAAGAAATGCACTTGAAGTGTATTTTATTAAGCGTACTTGAAATCCAAATGTACTATAGACCATGGACGAGTATAGTAGGAAGTACAGCCTAATACTTGAAAACTTTTTCAGACTAATCTGGAATATTTTAAGTTGACAAAATATGGATAGTATATAAAAAGTAAGCCCAAGTACATGCCTCATTGACAAAATATACTTATAAACTTAAATTGACTATTTTTGTTAATGTTTACAAACTTTATTTTTACAAAACATTTTTGTTTTGCTTCATCAAATCAATAAATTTAGCCGTAGTTATCAGTCTTTGACATTTTAGGAGAGCCACCAGAAAACTAACATTTGTGGCCTTTAAAGTCCCACTCCAACTGAATATATTTTGTATTATAAAATTGCTCCCAGTGGTCTTGAAACTATGATTAGGTAGTTTTTAGCCAAAATAAAAGTAACTGTCTTTGTTAATCCATATTTGCTGCATAAGTAACTCTCATCTATGTTAGGGGGCGGGACTTTTGGCATAAAAGTAAGAATTAGCTAATTTTCAATCAATCCTTTGTTTACACTCTCTTCCGCTAGCTTATAGCCTCCAACATCCAGTCGTACAGTTGTGACCCAGATGCCATCTTAGACAAGGAAAATTAAGACATTAATGGATACATTTGTCTGCTCGTGGATGCATCTTAATTGGAGCGGAGCAGTGAAACTTTGGTCAGCCCATCATAAACTTAAGCTTTTTCAAACCGTGGGTTTTAATCTTCTCATGATCCAACGCGATTTGAAAAAGAAATACTCAGAAACGCAGTTTCAATCTTAAATTCCTTTATACATGTCCTCCATCATGAGAAAAATGCTACAAGAACATGATAATAACACCAAAAACACAATTGTCATTCATTTTAAATACAAACACATGATCCAGTTAGGGTGACTTGAAACAACGTCGGGAAAACTTTGTTGTCGAGACTTAAAAAGCTTAGAATTTGCTAAGTTAAGTACAGCGCTAGAATGTGTTGGGCTTAAACATGCTAATTTGTTTAAGTGATGAATTTTGGTGTCTAATTTCTAGTGCAGTGTCATGTTTGTAGTCAGGCTCTACATTCTTAAAAAGTAAAGTGACAAAAGCAACTAAATACATTTGTGTATGTTTGCCAGTTTTGTACACTCATCTACAGTCCTAAAAAGCATTTGCTAAGCTAAAATTAGCTAAATTTGTCATTAAGTGCTAGCAAATACAAAAGGGAAACTTAAACCTAAACACCCACAATCATGTTTTTGGTGTTTTTAACATGTTTTTGTGGCATTTTTCTCAATATGGAGGACATATGAAAAGGCAATTAAGATTAAAATAGCATTTCTGAATATTCAGATTGTTGTTTGAAAAAGCTGTTACAAACAATCAGCAGGTTTTTACTTTGGCTAAAATGGCATAATCATAATTAAAAGACCACTGGGAGCTCTTTTAAAGTAGATCAAAAGATGATTTGAGTGGGACCTTAACTTGTTAGTATGACTTTATAAACTGCAGCCATTTTGGTGAGTATAAGCTAACTGCCAGCGCAGTGTCATGCTGTGGTTCTCAAAAGAAAATCTCAAAAAATCATCTAAGTGAACCTGTGCGAGCCTGCCACTTTAATGCATGTTCACATACATGATTCTGGGTTTTGCACTTCAGAGAGCCAACATGTTCTAAATCCATTGCTTGTATGCACGGATGTTGGTGTGTTTGAGTTGTGTGACTTTGGGGGGACTCAGGAATGGATAAAAGCCACAATATGAGGCATTCTTCTAAAAATGCCATTCCCACCAAGCCACAGGAGAAGCCAGCAATTGCTCAAAACTTCCACATTAAAAAGAAAGGAGGAAAAGGGGGAGAAAGGAGAAGGAAGAGGGGGGAAAAAAGACATGAGCAAAGGAGAGGGTGAGGAGGGAGAAGAGAGAGGTTCCAGTGGTGGCGGCGGTGGTGTCGGTATGCCTTCCAGCAGACAAACCACAGGCCTCTCATGGGACCTTTGAGGCAAGCAAGGGAGTGGAGGAAGGAGAAGAAGGAACAAGGGGAAGGAAGGGAAAAAAAGAAGAATAGGAGAGGAGAATAAAAAGACAGTGAGGGGAACAGAAACAGAAAGGGTGGGGGGGACTGAGTGGAGATAAATGAAAACCAAAATGAGGATTGAAAGAGATAAACCCAGACAAAAAGTAGTGATAAAAAGACAAATTCACAGCATGGCACAAACAGCCTCAGCGTACAAACGTGCTCCCTGGAGTGGAAGGGGAAAAAAACAAAGGCTGTAAAAAACACTATGTACTGTAAAAGGAACTGGCTCACACACCACAGCACGCCATTCATCCTTTTTTACTTTCACAGGGACCCAAACTCAACAACGGCGTGCAAAACTGGCAAACACAGAACACTGACCCAAGGAAGGCCTAGCGGACAAATGAGGAAACTGCCCCCTCTTGTGGTCAAATTTAAAACAGCAGATAAGAAAAAAAAAAAAAAAAAAACGGTCTGCAACCTTTGCCAGTAAAAGAGCCATTTAGGCCTGTTTGGTACTGATCAAAACCTAATAGGAGCCACAAAACCTTTTTGTTTTTATGTATATTTTTAGGAAAATTTGATACTACAGTTTATCTTCTAGGTTCACCTCAGCCATAAACTTATAAACGTAACTAAAATAAATAAAATCAATACTAAGTTAACAACCCTTACTTTTAAAATTACTCTTATTTTATTTTTCAGAGAACCATTGTGGAAGGTAAAAGAGCCGCCCGCATGTGGCTCCAGGGCCTCAGGTTTCAGACCTCTGGTATAGGGAGTTTCTAAAATTCTCGAACTCACTCTGATGAAAATCGTGTTTATAGCTTGTTCTTGTGACATTTTTCTCACAATGGAGGACACGTATAAAGAAAATTATGCTTAAAATAGCATTTTTTGGTATTTCTTCATTTAAATTGGTGTAAATCTGGAGAAGACGAAAAAATGCAGTTAGAAAAGATTGTATTTGTGATGCAGAAAATACAGTAGTCAGGCCACAAGCTCCTTGCACCACTCATTTCCATTTGTAGATAAATACATCCATGTAAAGCTTCAGTATTCCTCTGCATTTTTGTTGCATCGCTAATAGTAGATTTAGGTTGTGACGGGCTGTAAGCTAGTGCGACAGCGGATAAACTGAGCTCTCTGTAACTAGGAGGGGAAGGGGGGCGGGGTTGTTCAAGTGTCCAACTTAGAGATGAATTTCTAATGAACTCCTGCTGCTCTGCAGAAAGTTATATTTTATTTTATTTTTTTATTTTGGCTAAAATAATTAAAATACCACTGGGATCAATTTTAAAATGTTTCAAAAGTGTGAAACAAATAAATAAATGCTCCTAAATGAACTCTTGACCTTCACCCTCTTACCGTCTGAGATGCTGGCACATGAACTGCAGCGTGTCGTGGTTCGGAGGAGGCATACTGAGCACCAGACACTTCAGGCGATCCACTTTTTCCACGTAATCTGGCATCTCTGCAACGCGGAGCAAGACATGTGTCAGATGACAATACGTGCTATCAGTTGCACTCTATTTCCTGTTATTTATTAAGAGATTTTTGCATATCTGATATTGCAGAGTTAAACCAACCATATCTCATCTGATTCAGCAGTGGGTTCTCTTATCAGTGCTGCGTTAGGATAAACACTCAAGAAAAGCAATAAATGCTGCATGAACATTTTTTATTTCATCTTTGAAATAATATTTTTTAGATTATGAAGAGATGTATTATCTGCAAGGATAAGTAAAAAATAATGAAAACAATCTGATTTTATTAACATAATCCAGTCAAAGGAAATGTTTCTTCTATTTCTTTTTTTCAGGACTGTGACACCATCCCTGAATTAACAACAGAAACAAAAGAACCACAATGATGCAAACATGACATTTATTATGAAAATCTTTGCTGTAGCTGATTTTGAGTCAGTTATAACCCACACAGTCCCCACGCTGTCCCACGTAAAGAGAGCCTGGAAAAGGAAACTGCTACTTCAGAAACTTTATTAGTGATACTGAGAACACATTTGAATGTGTGGCTTGTTTAAAGTCATATATTATTAGTGAAAGTAAACAGATTAAATAAAAAAAAAATGTTGGGGATTTGCAAACAAGTCAATGTAAGCACTTTTAATACTCATTTCTTTCTAAAATCTATCCGAGGATCATTTTTATTATGTTTCTTGTTTGTTTCTTTTTAACGTAATATTCGTAAAATAAGCTCATTTTTAGAAATCAATATACGTTGTACCAAACGTGAACTAGTACGACAGGAGTTTCAGGTTCTGTGAAAGAAAAACATCAAAACAGACCTTAATTAAGCTAAACATCTCAACTAAAAGGTGAAATTAAAGTAGATTCATTTTAATCATCTGAAAGACAAATATTTCACTAAATCAAAAGAAATGTGTAATTGTTTAATTTCCACAAATGATTCTAAAACCAATAAAGCAAACTAAGGAAGTGAATAAACCTCCTCTGTCCAAAATATATCAGGCCAAAATGAAAGTGTGCATGTGTATAAAAAGCCATTAAGGGGAACTTTGAAACTAAACCTGGACAATAAAAAACGTTTTTTTTAATTGGATTACTCCTAGTAAAGATGACAATAATGAACAGGCCTGCTTGGAATCTGTCACAATAGTAGAAAAAAACAACAGGAATACAATTTTCCTGTAAATTATTAATAAAAATGTCAATACAAATTGCTTATTTGTTTGTCAATTTACAATTAAACGTCAAATATATTCTCTTCCCCTCTATTATATCTCCTTTGTTCTTCAAATATGTATGGTGTCTGCTTCCAGAGGCCCGTTTCAAGGAGCAGGTTTTGTTGAAAACTGTGAGTTCGTGAACTCGAAATTCAGTAAAACTCTTGAGTTTTCGGTTTCAGAAAGAGAGATAACTTAAACCCGGGAAAGTGGTTGAAACCAAGCTTGTTTCAAGAAGCGTTTTAAGCTGTGAACGAAACCTGGTCTGGAGCAGGTTTTCTTCAGGAAACTTAGAGTTCTCTGCGGTCTCCGCCCCTTTTTAAAGTGAAGGATGATCAAATATGAGTAGCCTACCTCATTAACATTTAGAGAACATTCACATTAGAGACCTGAGGCCTGAGTTCGACTCCAGGCTGCAAAAAGCATTTTTAGGTTTTAAAAAAAAAAACAAAATCGGCGTGTTTCTTTTTAGCGTGCAGTGATATCCGTGTGTGCAGGTGGGGGTGGTGGTGGGGAGGTTACCAAAACTGGTCATTCATGCGATTACGGAGATTACTGGTTAAATTAGTAACAGATCAAAAACCATTCCTTACTCAACAAGAGACAAAATAACCTTCCTGACATTATTTATTCATTATTTAAAATGATTAAAATGACTGCAGATATTTTCTTTCTCTGTTCTACCGCTGCAGCTGTGTTGCTTTTCTTGCAGAAAATGTGCTCATAGTCGGCATATGCTTGCAGGAACTTATCAATTTCCGTCGCCGGAAGTACGAAACTCAGGTGTTTGTTCCCGTTGCCATGGTGAATCGTGCTGTCTTTGCTCCATTGATCAGGGCTTTTAATGGTCGCGACGCTCACACCTGATTCTGGTTCTGACAACTTCAAGTTGATTGAATCAAACATTTTCAGCTGTTCTGGAACCGAAAACCCTGAGTTTGAGAATTTTGAGTCCAGTGACTCTAAGTTCAGGTTTGAACTCTAAATTTGTTGAACCTGCTTCTTGGAACGGGCCCCTGGTCTCATCTCTAAACTCATTTCTTTTGTCCTTTAATAGACATTCCAGGCATTTGGTATTTGCTTTCGTTGCTGCAGTTTGTAACCTTCATGTTTGCTTTTATTTCAAATGTTTAAGTTTATTTTATCAGTTTGTTTCATGTCCTCTCAGGTTCCACAGCAAATGATTTTACTGAGTCTGGTCCTGCTGCAGGATTTTTCCTGATCTTTGGTTAAAACACTACAAAAACAGACCTCTTGGAAATTTTTTTTGGAGTTTAGCTGATATTTCAACAATATGCTAGCTGTTTTGGCAAAATTAGACATTTTTCCAGTTTTTTTAGGCCAATTTGGCATTTAGCTAACATTTTAACGAGCTTTCGGCTTCAGCATTTTTAGCTATCAGCTCTAGCAACTTCAGTAGCCACATTCAGCTTACAGGATTCACACTAGCATTATCCCATTGAATGGCATAGATCTAGTTTTTAGTTTGTCTAAAGCTAATGATAGTTAAGATGTGTGCTTTACATCCACTTTGTTTATGACCGGATTAGTTGACTAATCGGAAAAAATAATCGGTGATTAGTCGACTATTAAAATAGTTGTTTGTGGCAGCACTACATCTAAAGTCAGCCTCTGCAGGACAGGATAAGGAGCTCAGCTATCAAGAAGCAAAGTCACTGCTTCTCTACACTGACAGGAGCCAAGTTGGCTTGATGCCTTCCTTCTCTAGCCTCCTACTGGAAATGTTTCAGACATGTCCAGCTGAGAAGAGGCCTCAGGGCAGAACTTAGTAGGATGCCTGGAAACACCTCTGAACTCCTGATATGTGCTCGAGAAGGTGCAAGGTTCTCCAGAAAAAACAGCAACAAAAAAGGAGGGATTTGATGAGCAGTTCATGTGAGAACTTAACATTTTATGATTGTCTAAATGTGTCAGTTGTAATCACAAATTGTAAAACTTAAAAAAAAACATGATTTTTCTCCGATATTGTTGTATTTAGAGATTGATAAAAGTCAACCATCTGTCTATTTGATGTCAACTTTCTCTAGAATTCAAAGAAAGTGACATACAGACTGCGAGGTCTTGACACGGGACAGACGGTGGTCACTCACTGGCTGTCTCCACGATGTCGGTGAAGAAACCAAAGGGCACAACGGGCTCAGGAAGCTCCCGGAAGAAAAGTTTCAAAGCCCCCGTGATGACATGAATGTCCTCCCACTCACTCTCATCCAAATTCAGCTTTTCTTCTGAAGAACGGGGGAGAGATTCAGACAGACGGGGAGAGAAGAGAAACAAAGAGTTCTTTCAAATAAGTAGAAATACATCAGTTGACATGAGATGAGTGTGAACTGTTAGGCTGAGGCGTAACATGAAGCCAGAGAAGCGCCAGAGAAGAGCGAAGGCAACGAAGCACATTTCTTTTGACACAAAGGCCCAACTAATGCTTCCCAAATTACATCAAAAGGATTCCAGAAAAGGATTTAATTTGATCTTGGGCCACTAAGGTCAAAATTCATGGTTTGAGGAGCAAAATCTCCCTCTATCCTGAGCGGAGGCACATCAATCGGAGGCGTTGCTCTAGGATTAGAGCGCCGTGTAGCTGATTCGGTTTCGTCCACTTGGTGGCAGCCACAGACTGCGCGAGAGCTGCTGTACAACCTGCTGCGTGTTATTACATCAGAAAACTTGAAGCACAAAGCCTAAAGGGACGTACACACATCAAGCAATTGGTAGCAAAACAACAAAAAAAAGACACAAAGTGCTGTTCAGTTGCCCGTCCGCGGGGCAGCTCGGCTCAGTGAGAGGGGAATTCGGAGGAATTTACTGAAGTGTTCAAATTATACAGCAAATGATGCACATGACAAGCAGGCCGAGCGAGCGTTTGTTTTCCCGAAAATCGGCCTGAATCTACCTTGTACCAACTCCGAGGGGAACATGTAACGGCCGTCTGTGGTCACCGCTCGCTCTGCAAAAACCAACAGGCCGCTTTCAAATGTTTTATACCCACAAAACAGCAAATCTGAGGTGAATTTTCAACATCATTATCTAAATTTAAATCAGCAGATGCTATGATGGTACAGTGAGTCCCTGCCAAAAGGAAAAAAATTAGGGGAAAAATGTCAACTTTTTCTCCTCCCGTCACTATTTAATGATCATTTCATCACTGGGGTTCCCCCTCCCCCCCGTCGTCCTCACCATGGTTCACCAGGAAGCGGAGCTTCTGAATCACCGCCAGGTTCCCCGACACTCTGTAGATGCCGTCAGTGTCCAGGCCTGTAAAACCACACCAAGGAGGTTAGACGATGGAGCATACCTGCACTGTCAGGTGTGTGTTTGAGCACAAGGCGGTGATTGTTGCCAGTCACGGGATTATTAATAATTCATTGTCTCTGGACATTTTTTTATGTTGAGTTCACAGATGTATGACTAGGAGGAAGCTCATCTCAGAGCGTTCAGCGGTTTTACTTAAAAACACAAAAAAGCAGATAAATCTTGGCCAATCTTGAACCTTATGAACATTTTGAAAGTTCCTCTTAACATGCAAACATGTCTTGCTGAATAGGAAGTCATGAAAGTTATGAGACACAACTCAACCTTTGACAAATTTGAACAAACTTACAAACAAATATCAGTTTTAAAAAAACGAAACAGTAAACACACCAATTACATTTAGAAAAAGATAAGTGCCTTTTTGGTTCGGTGTTTTTGCTCAGTAAAGTTTGCTTTTTAAAACATAGATTCACTCAGATGAACAAAAACAGCAACTTCTTCATTCTGTGAGGTTTCTGAGAACATAGCCTTATCCATTGCATTGAATGCATCGACTATGTTAAAGTTTTCAATACTATCCGACCACTGAGAAAAAATATTTATTTAATATTTTATGCTGCTGCCATGAAAGAAGCAAATTTTGTCAAATGATACATTGGATTTGGCACATAGGTGCACCTTTTTTAATTAAATTTAGGGCTACAAATTGATTACAAAATTAAACTAATTAATCACAAACTGGAAAAAACTAATTGCGATTATTTTTTTATTTTTTTTTAGTTTCAGTATTTGCCAGCCACTTATTGTCTGCAAAAATCACAATATGAAATCACACGAAAAATTGTACATTTAGAAAGTTTATTTTTAGCCCTTTGGATAAGAAATAAGAATTTCTCTCCTAAGAGCACTGCTGTCTATTTGACATTTTTCCTGGAATTCTGTTTTTCTTTTTCCCTAATGTGTTCCTTAAAATTTTTTTTGGAGAAGTTTGACCCTGGATTTCAGGTCGGCTTGGCTGGAATCTGGTCTTAGGTGGGGGCATGTCTGTCCACTCTGAACTGCTCGCCTCTCATAACAGCGGCAGTGGGCGGGACTTTCACGGTGAACCAAGGAGTTTCCGTAGTTTTGTGACAACGCTGGTGCTCGTTGTAGAAAATTTCCGGTCCCCATCCCAAAAAAGAATAACGGTCGGTTTCCTCGTTTGGATTTCTAATAACAGACAGCTCTGTTTGGCTCCGCCCACCACACCGGATCTTTCGCTTGGTGGTGCAGCTGTCAGATTGACTCTCACCTTCCGCCTTATTTATTAAAATAAAAAATCGCTTTTGTGCAAAAGCTACAAATACATGCTGTATTATCTCTTTAATCAAATCTCAATCACAGAATATGAAAAAAGTTAACTGTTATTTTAGAAAAGAGTTTTATTACGCTGATCTTAAAGCTGCAAGTCAGGACGCCTGAGGGCGTTACTAAATATTATCGTGTTGACTCTGTTTCGATTAATCAGATGCGTTAACGCATTACCTTTCCCAGCCATTATTAAATTAGATTTCTGCAGTAAGTTTGATTATGATTGTGAAAGTATTCCAAATTAATTTGGAGAAAGTAACATTTACTTGATGTTTTCCTTTACTTTTGCAAAAATACTTTGTGACAGGAACAATTTGGTGTAACTTTATTTAAAAATCACACTTGTACAGCTGATTTTTGCTAAAATTATACCAAACAAATCCATTATTGCGTTGTTTTTTTCATAAATGTGATAAAATAGCAAAAATATGTGTGCTTTAATGATTTTTTAATTTCTACCATCAGTTTCACTGTAAATGGCTATTTCCTTATAAGTGGAATTGTATTAACCTGTGTTACAACAGCCCGACAACTTCAGATATAAAAGAAAATAATGCTCAGGAGGATGAAATTAATTTGAAACTTAAGTGCTTTGATGTGGATTTACTTTAAATATTCACACCAAGGCTTTAAAGCAGCAAACAATGACTTTTCTGTGCATTAAATATTCATTGCAGCATTGTGTTTTTTTTTAAACAATTCAATTTCCTCTTATTTATACTTCTCCTGGCTGGCAGCTGTCAAAAGATCCTCTCTGAATTTCAGCATTTAAGTCGACTCCTCGTCGAGCCACCGCATATATTTTTCAGCAGATGTGCTTTAGACGATTGATGTCAAAGAGCTTCAATAACAGTGAGCTTAGAGCTGCTGTCAGCTGGTGCTCAAAACAAGTTTTAGTGCACTTTCTAAAGTGTAAACACTGAGCTGAGATCACATTAGGAGGGGAGTGTGTGCAGCAGCTGTACCTCTCCTCTCCACAGCCTCAGTGCAGAGTCTGACGAAGCGAGGAACCGTGCACCGCTCGCGCTCACACAGCATCTCCAGGCTGCAGCCAAACACTTGATCTGTGGAGCCACAACAGATGGACACACAAATAGTGTTAGATTTAGTTTTTTTTCTTCTTCTTTTTTTAGTTGTTGTTTTTCTCTCCTCAATGAACTGCAGACTCTTTCTTTTCCCCCTTTTTTAAGAGCCAGGCTCAAGATAATCTACTGATGTGTTTTGTGCTCGCTTTGGAAAAAAAGGGAAAACCTCACAGTTGGACTGAGCTCCCAGCAGACGTTTAAGCTCACACTGAATGATGCAATTCAACTCATGCTCTCCATAGACTGTAGATTATAGGTTTAGTGTACAGTGCTATTATCCAGCTGTGTAAGAGCGCACAGCATGTGTTCTAAAAAGATAGTTACACACTGTTAAAATATTATATTTCCCAGATTCTTAAAAGGGTCGCAGAAATCTGTCATTGAATCTCTAGCTGCTCCTCCATTAATCTGAGTTTCTCCACAAAGCTGAATGAGGATGGAGAGGGGGTGTGGGGGGCAGTGCCATCAGCATTTTTAGCTCATTCATTCATAACACTGCTGGCTGCATCTGCACTCTGTCACCCTGAAGCTCACCATCAGGAGCTTTTAAAGGGACACTGCAAATGCAGGACTGCAAGAAGAGTGACTTATTCATGACTTGAAGCCAGCATCCTCCAGAGTCCTCTGGTTTATGGAAAAAGGGGAGCATATCTGCAAAGGGCTGCACAATTAAAACGCTGCTTGCAAAGGCAGCGGAATATTAATTCTGAGGGTTTCTCTCTGAGCAATCACAGCGAAGAGAAGAATGAAAAAAAGAGCACATCAGTGCTTATGAGAGATGTTTCTTGACTTATAAACTCCCCTCATAGAGGAGTTCATCCACTAAATCAGCTCTCTCCAACCTATTTCAGGACACCGTTCACAAACCGGCCTGAAGTCGATGTGTAATTTTTGCTGTTTTTTTATCTTCCAGTTCAAATTTAGGGTAAAGCTTATCTTTATCCTCTGTCAAAGATTTTCCTTTAATATCATGACTGTCAAAGTGGAAGCTAAAAAAATCAAATATGAACTTTAGCGTTGTCTTGGTTTGAAAGTGCGACGGATAGATAAAAAAAGTGTTATTTTCTAAATATAATGGAGTAACTTTATTAGCAGCATCTTCCTAACATTAGACAGCCAGTTGCTGTCAATAAATCCATATTTGGAGCAAAGACTCCTGTTTTTATGTATTAAAGGAAGATTTCTTTTATTTTGAGTTTAAAGACTCCTCTTCTGTTTCCTCTCTGGATCTGTTCTGCATAAAGAAACTTTCCAAATGTGTTTGTTTTTTTTCTGTTAAAGTTGTTAGCTTGAGGGTTTTAAATTAACAGTTGATGCAGCCGTTTTAAGAAAGTAGCTGATGGATTTTCGACTTCTGAACAAGCAATATGACAAGCATGATGAATGGGTCGGATATGGTGGCGAATCCTGTAGTTTTAAAAAAAAAAAACCTTCAGAATCAGATTTGAAATAAAACTGAAAACATTTAGGTTATGTTTTTTTTTCTCTAACACAGACCGGTACTGGTCTGCACCGTTGGGGTTAGGGGTGAGGGAATAAACTCACTTTCTCTTGAACGCTGATTATGCTACATGCTCCACTTTACATAAATAGACGTTTAAATCAGGGGAAATGCAGAAGTGAATAACCATCAATAAAATGTATCTGCATCTGCATTTATCAGGGATTGTGGCATCACTGCAGAAAAAAACGTTCCTAACTGTTGTAAAAACCATTTAAACGGACCTAATCAATGTGAGGTAAAAAGAAAACAACGGAGGTATTGATGGACTTTTGTACATAAATTATCGCATATTCTCTCATTTTAATCTGATCTTTATCTGTATGATTCACTCTTTAGCTACTTATGGAAGATTTGTTCTTTACTGCTGACGTTGTTTCTTTGTCTGCAGCCGGTGTGATAAGAGAGAAATCAAGACTTTGAAGCTGCTGAGCAGAAACTTGCTGAAACCACCTGTGCCCACGCGCATCTACTGAAAGATTAAGAGCGTAGAGTTACTCTTTAAGAACATTGTGTTAATTGTGAAGCGGTCTGCAGCTGGCTTTGCCCTCCCTTCAGAGCTGCAGGACTTAATGTAACTGGGAACGCCCCAGACTAAATAAAACAGAGCAGAGATTCGACCTGCACGGTTTCTGTCCGGTCTCCTTCCAAGTGTTTTGAACTAACCCCTCTCTGGTCTTTCTTGCAGTCTCAGAGAAATGTTTCAGGTTGTTTAGACCTAACAGATCTTCAAAGAGAAAAACCTAAACATACCTTTAATGAGGCCTTTTTCCTGCAAAGCCTGCAGAGGAGGCCTTTTCAGGATCAGCTTCTTTAGCCGGGTCTTTACTCTTTTCCTCTCTGTGTTTTCCAGGTTGGACGCAGAGCGAGGAACTGCGGACCAAGGAAAGGAGGACGACACAGAGGAAGAGGAGGAGGTCAACGGGGAGCGTTTGACTTTGGGGCAGCAGAGCAGATTAGAGGGGACGGTGGATAGGATGAAAAGCGGAATGGCAGGATGACGGTGGAGGTAGGACAAAACAGAAAGAGGGATTATCTGACAGGAGGTTTGAGTTAGAAAATGAGTTGGCGTGATGGAAGAGATGACTGAGGAGTTGAGGAGGCCTGTGTGGAAGTTTAGAAGACACAGTGATGATGGTGACGGAGAGATGAAGTTGAGAACTGGAGGGAAGGGCAGGGTTGAAGAAAGGACGTTTTCATGTCGCTGCATGACGATGACTTACGAGATGCTCTCCTCTCATCCTCGTCTCCACTGTGGTCCAGCATCTCCACACTCCCTGCTCTCCTCAGAGAGTACAGGAGCACATTGTCCAGAGGATTTTCACGGTCCTGAAAGGCAGAAGGATCGGTGAGTGTTAAGAATAAAGTTACTCCCATTCCATACATCACAGCACAGGCAGCTAAGACTTTACTTAGAAAAATGTTCTAGGAATTGAATGCTTCTTCGGCATGATTGGAGAGCAATAAAGTTGTCGGAACAGCATCAGATCACACCCCTGCTTTCATTATAGAGGGTTGATCAATAAATGAGATCCAGAGGTCCCAGATGAAAGTGAAAGAACCTTAAAAAAGAACATTTTATAGGATGGCTCACCATTGGATCCAACTAAAACCCTGTTATCTGATGTAAGAAAAAAGGGCTGAACTGTGCAGGGATGTCAAACTAACACCAACTGCCTAGCTTCATGATGGCAGCATCGTTCATTGTGGGATGTTCTTCTGTTACACAAGCTCAGAGAGTCAAAAAAAGATGGATGCTAAAACACATCTCCCGAGTGTTCAAGCAAAAGCATGCCATGAAGAAAACTCCAGAGTTACCTTTTTTCTTTTAAGAGATAAATCAAGTGAGGGCATCTAACTGAACCGAGTTCACCATTTCTGCAGATACGGGAAGAGAGCACCGCACTAACGCTTCCCATGCAAGCCAAATCTCTTTGAACGAGTCTTCAAAGATGAATAAAAGACTCTTTCAAAGAAAAAAGTACAAGAAAACCTTCACATGTCAAAGGTGATTCAAGTAGGTAGAGCACTAAAGTCTAAATACTAGAGCCTTTAATTTTTAATTTATGCAGAAAACATGTTTCAGAACCCCCCATTAGGGAGGATTGGGATTCAACTCTCATGGTGAAAATGTGTCGCATTATTTTGACCTAAACTGTGACAGCATTTTAAGATCCACTCCAGTTTGTGGAGGACAAATATGGAGAAAATTAAGCTTAAAGTTGCATTTCTTAGAATTTCTTTATACGAATTGTTGGGAATGAAGAGGAAACAAAAAAATGTCATTGGAAAAGGTTTGTAGCAACGACATTGGCACTATTCCATTCCAATACAACCACAGATGACTAGATCCATGTAAGTTCGTTTGCTCTCTAGATGGATGCTGGGAAATGTCTAATACTCTGTTGAAACTATGTCCTAGAAGGTTTTTGGATTTTGGCTAAAAACGGAACAATCAAAATTAAAAGATTACTTGGAATTCTTTACAAAAGATGACTGGAGTGTAGGGCTGCCACGATTAGTCGACTAATCGACGACTAATCGACTATTAAAATAGTCGACGACTAATTTAATAGTCGATTAGTCGTTACTTTATATTAAATGGAGTCAGTGTAGTAAAGTTGAAAGTTATAATGGTGTTATGCTAGCCTATTGGACTATTTTGGCATTTATTAAGGTTTTTTTAGGCTATTTTGGAGTTTTTATTTCAGCTACATGCTAGCTGTCTTTGCTAACTTAGGCTTTTTTTAGGCTAATTTGGCCTTTAACTAATATTTTAGTTGGCTATCAGCATCTTCAGCCATCGTCACTAGCATCTTTTGCGGCCAAATTCAGCTTACATTTCATCTATAATGATGCTAGTGTGAATATATATATATAGTTTTAGTTAGTTTAAAGTGAATGATGGTTAAGATTTGTGTTTTACATCAACTTTGTGCATGACCCGATTAGTCGACTAATCGGAAAAAATAATCGGTGATTAGTCGACTATTAAAATAATCGTTTGTGGCAGCCCTACTGGAGTGGAACTTTAACTAAAATACTAAAATTTAGCTAAAACGGTCAAAATGTATCCCTAAAATGGTCTTTAGGGGTGAATCTGTGTTGCTTCACACTGCCAAAAGCATCCCATAATAAGTTACATCTTCACTGAAAGTTTCCCTGTAGCAGTGAAAAGCATAAATAGAGGACATAGAGCTTATATCTCGATGCTACTAGAAGTTGTGTGTTGCACATTCTTGTGGTTGTGTGTGCATCTCACCAGCCGCTCGATGACATTCTTGATGGTGTTGTACCACTCTTTGATCAGAGAGTCCGTCTCAGACTGCAGCAGGAACTCGTTTCCGGTGACCGTTCGCAACTAAAAACACACATTTTCACACTGAGTTCATGTATGATGCAGGGTGTTGCAATACGATACATATCGTGATTTACCAGAAACATTTTTCTTTTTTTTTTTTTAAAGAGTGTGACTTAGAAAATACTAAGTAGTACATGTCTCATAACAACAAAAACCGCGATTCTGACTGAACCACTGAGACTGAACGTTGAACACCAGCTGGTTCTTGCGAGATCTTGCTGCTCTAGTGTGGTCTGGAGCTGCTCAAAGGGCGCCGTGCTGCTAGTGGTCAGGTGTTTAGGTGGGAAAACAAAAATAAGACGCAGAAGGACGCTAACAAATTATCATTCAATATCGTTCAAGAGAATCTGGCCACAGAGAAAAAAATATGGCGTTAAAAAATTAATAGCTGGAAGTCCTTCCTCCTGCTGGAGCGGACGCAGAAATACATTATTTGCACTTGAAATAATTTGCTGGAACTCCCTGTTTTAGGATTTCAATCTTTTTTCCTTTTGAGTTACCATAACTGCTTATTTGATCAGCTGATTCACAGAGAGAAAACTGTGTTTTTCCAGCTTTTTCTCCAGAGGTAAACGGGTGTAGTTAAACAAATATGAACACTTGTTAATATTGACTTGAAAGAAATAAAATGATTAACGTTCTCTGTCCCATTTGGAGCTCCTCTTGTGCACTAAACTGTTAAAGTTTATTTGCATTTAAAGCTTAAAAATTGATAACTAAGTGAAGTTTTTAAAATATCATTTTTGAAAGGGTTTCCTAAAGTTGTGAAATTTCCACTTACGGCTAGAGATCATTTCTGGTGCCATCTTGCATGTGACCACAGGCCCCCTCATATCGCCTCGTCAGCATTTTAAATCGATACAAGTATCGCCAAATGAAATATCGCGATACATCAGTGGATGTTAAATTACCGGCTGTCATAAGAGCTAACATGTTCCTAAAATATTAGTTTTACCCAAAATTAGCCATAAAAAACCTCAGTAGATGCCAAATTCTGCAAAAAAAAGAGCTAACACATTGCTAATATACTAGCCTAACTCAGAATTAGCCAAAAAAATAAATAAAAACTTTCCCTACACCCCTAGTGTGACGCACCAACCAAAGAGGACACCATTAGAAACAGGACGAAGTTTCTAAGTTTCTTTTCTTAAAGTAAATATGTATTTTAAAATCTAAAATTTTAAAATTTCAAAATAAAAAAAATATTTACATTTTTTTTAATAAAAAAATATCAGATTTTTTTTTTTTAGAAAATAACTGTCGATTTACTTTCAGCTTTTTACTGTGCATTAAAGAGTTACGTGGAAAGAAAAATGTTATCAATTAATACAGCGTTCCCTTGTTTGTTGCGAGGTTAAAGGTTAAATCCACACAGTAAATGTTTTAATCCTGTAAAACCCTCACTACAAACATTATATGATTTTCTTAGACAGACATGAACATTATCACACTTTTTAAAAAAAATCTTATTTATCCTCTCTTAGTTCAAACCTTCATATTGGAGAATGAAAAAAATCTCATCACCATCAAAGATTTTTATAGGTTTTGGTGACTGATAGAGGAGGTTGATTGACAAGGTTTGCAGCCAATCAGGAAGCAGTACACAAGAAAAAGAAAAAAAAATGCAAAATTGGAAAAAAAATCTGCAAGAGGTGAACTGTGAGAGAACACACAATCTACTGACAATAAGTGATTTTTCTCCCTGCTAAACAGCTGTCATCTTTACACTAAAAATCAACCTTCAAATCTGATTGAAGAACATTATTATAATGTCAGGAGAGGACAGTTGAAAGCAGCTTTGTTTTTTATTTCTGTGTGATGGTCCTATCTTTAAGACTTTATTCATACCTTGAAGACATTCTTCTTGCTGGACAGCTCATTGGCCCAGTGCAGCTGCGCCCCCCTTAAGTCCACGCTGCTTTCTGGACGGCTGCTCCCTGGTTTCTGTTTTCGACACAGGAAAAATATTTATTCAAAATCACCCAATTTTTTTTTAAATCATGGTATTTGTTCAGAACCCCAAAAAAAAATTAGGTCAACGAAGAATCTGAGTGTCTCACCCAGCTGGAAGGAGACTGTGATTTAGGGTCCTTGTAGAAAACCAGACTGTTCCCAACTAAGACCACCCAGGAGGAGCCCCAATTTTTCCTGAAACACCCCGCAAACACATTTTAGGACTAGACTTGCAGACACAATTAATTACAGCAAACATATTTCCCACTTAAGGATCCTCACCTAAGTTTTCTGCCTCCTTCGGCGATCTTCGTCTTGTTCAGGAGGCCTGCTTTCTCCAGCTCCTGGAAACACGTCAATACTGTCAAAAGTCCACGAAAACCTGCAGTGATCACCATTACGCGTTCTGTCAGACTAATGGCGTGGCCTGAAATAGGCATGGGTTGCCGAAATGAAAAAAAAAAAAAAGAGTACCCATTTAAATTGTAACAGTTAAGTACCTCAAAGGGCTTTTCCTCTGCGCTATATTTTTCATCCAGAGCAAAGCCATTACACCTGACTGTTGCATCATTCAAAAAAATAGGAAGAGAGCTGCTCGTAAGTCTCCCACTGCGGTATGCCCCCATTTAAGGTGGGAGAGAGCAGATTAAAGACTCACTATGGCTCCATACTGTAAGTGTTTCCTACAGTGTAGAAAGGCGGCGAAACCAAATAATTTAAAGTGAGAAAAGAAGGAAAATACATTTATATAACTTTTTTTATCTGTGCAACTTCAAATACAAACTAAGTCGTTCTCACCGGAGTGCAGCCATCACTGTCCGGGGAGCTCTCAGAAGATGGGGGCTCCACGACGATGTTGGCCACATTGCAGGAATAATCTTGGTTGACCAGCTGCAAAAAAAGTAAAAGAACCATTTCTTGCATTAATCTGTCAATGTGTACTTCTGTTTTTGTTCTGTTCTTTTCCCCTCTGGACAAACGGTGCATGTTTGTGGTTGTGCGTGCTCTCTGAAGGTGAATACCTTTCCATTCTCAGGCAGAATCATAGATTGGGAGTGGCAGAGTTGCTGCTTGGCGTCATAAACTCCTGCAAAATTGTGCGTCTGCTCTTCGAATGCTTTGGTGCTCAGCGTGTCAGAGGAGACGGCACGTTGCATGCTCTTCAAGTACAAGTTTGAGTGAGGGGTCAAAGATGAAAACAAAAAAAAAAAAAGACAATTTAATAATTCTACTGAGAAAACGCTTTTTGATTGACTGTTTACTTCAAAATAATTGGCTAAACAAAAATGAAATGGGATTATTACCAATATTACTCATGGTAGTTAATTTTACTGTATCAATAAAATATTTTAAAAAACTCAAATTCCAGAAAAGTTTTAAAAAATGTTTTAGACCACATAATATTTACATCCCAATAAAACTAAAATAAAAACTTGTGCATGCATCCTTGATTTATGGGTGTCTAGCTTTATCTGACCTACTTAGCTTTTTATCAACTAAACAGATGCTCTATTGAATGAAATCCAATGAAAATCGTGTTCTTAAGATGTTCTTTTAGCACCTTTATCTTGATGGAGGACATATATGAAATCATTTAAAATTAAAACTTGGTTTTTGCGTATTTCTTTATTCAAATCGTGTTGGATCGGGAGTAGAGGAAAACCTGTGGTTTGAAAAAGCTGGGGTTTTTGCAGGAAAAATGAGTGGGGCAAACTGTCCCTTCTCTGTCACAAGTTTGTTGGAACCACTTGAAGACGTAAAGACCAATAAACTTCTTCATGTTCCTCGTCTTAGCTCAAAACTATACAGTTTGTGAAAAGTTTGTTATACAGTTGTTTAAAAATAAGTATAGGAGAATCAAATTGGAGAGTTATGTTAAAGGTAAAAGGGTAAATAGTTGAAGTGGGACTTTAAATTACTTTTGTATTACCAGCCTTTCACAATTAACAAGGAGTCAAGATTTTTTAAAGTTAATTTATTTAATTGGAAAAAATATTTTAGCTACATCCTAATTTAAATTCAATGTTGCATTTCTCTAACTTTATAATACATTTTTTAAACTCTTTTTGAAGGAATTTACATCTTAAGATTTACTGCTATCTTAGATTTTCTTATTTTGTTTGTGTGCTTTTACTTGTTTTTATCTGTAAAGTGGAGCTTTAAAAAAAAAAGAAAAAAAAAGATTGGATTGAACTAACTCTGCGTGTTTTATTTTTATGTCTTGCAAAAGTTTTTTAAAAAAATATCTTTTATTTTGCATTCAATAATTGTTACAGGTACAAAATCTTTCTGATAAAGCATGTTGTTAATTGAGCTAATTAATAACAGGTTTGTTATGTGATTAATTTAAAAAGAGATGACCAAGAGAGGCCTTTTAGAATCAACAGATGTGTGAAAAGTCAGGAAAAACAATGATAAAAATACTCTTAAAGACAATTGTCCTTAATGTAAAATCTATTTTTTTGGTAAATATCATGATCGAGTGTGCATCATCAAAAGATTCATAGAAACTGGAGAAATCTCTGTGTGCTGGGGACATATATAAAGCATTGGATGCCTTTAGGCACTCTGACAACTTCAATGTACAGGCGCAAGTATACTGGCAGAAACCACAAACCACCTTCTAGAGATTAAACTCCAACACCAGAAATCTCCAAAAACCCAGAAAACCTCAAAGCCCAAATATCCTCAAAGTGTTTTAAAAAGGAGAGAAGATACTAAAATATAATAACCTGGAGTATTTTAAGACTTTTGAGAAAGCAGGCTTCAAATTGTTATTTTTCTGTGTTTTGCTGTTGTAAAATTGACTAGAAGATAAATTGGTTAGTTGGATAACATTTTTATATTCAATAGATGTGGGATAAAGCAAATTTAGAGTGTAAAAAATTAAATAAAAGAAGTATAGATTATTACAAGAACACTGAGTATAAACAAATAGTTTACCCAAACTATAATTACCATTATCATGCATCAGTAAAAAAGGAACACAAATGACTTCTCAAAAATATTTTCTCTCTCATATTTTTCCATTTCGTTAGAAAATTTACCTTAACTTGCCTTAGTGTAACAGAAACAAAAAAACTGAAACTTTATTACATCCATTGTGTCATATAATCAAACATCTTTTATTTTATATTGTATGCTATCATAACGTTAAAACTGGAAATTCATTGAAGCGTTGAAACCAAAAGTGTTTATCACATTTGTGGCAGCATAAGAAAATTTAAAGCAGAGAGAATTTAAGTTTTAAAGTAAAAAGTTGAAGTCACTGATCTTCAAACAACCATCATAATCACTTTTGTGTCTGACTGGAGTGTAAACAAACATTGCTCACTATAAGCCTCGGTTTTGTTTCTAATGAACTACTGCCGCTCTGCAGAAACCATGTCGTAGAAAATGACAGATTTTTTTATATGGGCTCAAAGCTGGATATTTAGAAGTTTAAGATGCTCTTAAATAGCTCAAAAGATGATTGAAGTGGGTCTCATATGCATTTTTTTTTACATTAAATACAAGACAAACGTATATGCCTGCAAACCAAAACTAGCAAAAATGTAACTTTTTTATGCAGAAACAGCCATAATTGAGTTCCCAATCCCCATAACCTAGTTTTAGGAATCAGACTAAATATCCTTACTAATGTTTGTGTCTCTTCGAGCAGGGAGGATTAGCATTAAGACCCAAATCTGCTCCTTTGCAAAGAGCAGGCCTGTAAAAGGGCTTTAGAGCAAGTGCACCCACACCCCCACTGTGATGCAACATGTTGCAGTAACAACTGCTTTAGTAATAGTCTTTCTTTTTCACCATGAGTTGCTTATTTGCCTCCTTAATATGCATAAATGCTTAACCCGGAGAATTCAAAGAGCGCAGCAACCAGTACTTTAATGTATTCTAGAGTATTACAGTTGCAGATGCAGTTTTTGCAAATCTTTGAGTCTTCCGTTCTTTGGTTTTGAATGGAGAAAAAAAACCTCTTTAAACAGAAAAAACACGCAAAGATGCAGACAATACAAAAGCTTTTAGGTTAAAGATTTGGGTTTTTTTCAAGTGCACGTAATCTCTATATTTCTACATCTATCCTTGTGCACGTGATGTACACAAACGTGACCAAATCAGACAAACTCTCCAAAGTTATGTCACATCCCTTTAAGTGTAGCAATAAAATAACTGATGTACTGGCAATGCAAAAAAGCTGGTGAAATGAGGTCAAGCGTGTAAAAAATTTGCTTTTTTTGTTGTTAGAGTCACAAGTGTCTTTTGGCAGTAGCAGCAGGCAGAGAAAAGTTTTACCTGCTTCATCTGCCAGCCACTGTCCATGTTCCTTCCAAAGATGAAGTCAGGCGACAGCTAAAAAGTAGAAAGGGCAAGAGAGAGCCAGAAAAGACAAAAGACAGGACAGGACGTAAGCAGATGCAGCAAACGGCACACGAAACAAGACTCCCTTTCCTGTTACATGCTAAAATAAGAAAGAAATGGTAAAATAACATGCCGTTGTGGATCTTTTAGTAAGTCGATCCAAAATGTGAGGGTTGGTGTTTGAGATATCGTAGCAGAAAGTTGAGGAAATTTCACATCTGCGTGAAAAAAAAAAAAAACAGGATGCTGAAAAATTTGTGAATCTGTGATTCGAGAAAGTAGCAGCGAAACTCCTCTGCCCCGCTGACATCCTAACTGCGTTGAGTCACCGTGATAGCTCCGAGTATGCCGGCACATTTGCCGCTTTCAGATGAAAGTAAATCCAAGCGGTTGCTGCTCAGTAAGAGTGAAACATCCGTTGACTCGGGCGGAGGGGTTTCGAGATACGATGCAGCCTTTTTTCACACAGGTCGCTATTTATGACGGTTAGACAACGTCAGTGCTGAAACCTCTGACCAATAACGCAAACTCAAACCATCCAAATAACCAAAAAAATACACTTGATACATGAAAAGTGAGGATAGAAAATCTCAGAGGTCTCTGATTACATATAATAAAAACTATAAGTAGACAAAAAAACAAAATAAACTCACAGGAATGGTGCTCATTGTGTCAGTTCACTCAGTCCAGGTTGAGCTGAGCTTTCCGCTTGTTATTTAAAAAAAATAAATTTCTAATTCAGCTCCTTGCTATCCTGCGGTTTCATGTCATGTTTCTCTCATTGGAGAATAAAAAAACATGCAAAAAGACGATACGGCTGAGCCTCATGCCTCTACTTCCCCCTTCTAAAAGGGAAGCTGACTTTATCAGCTGCTACATTAAACGGCGTGCTGAGGCGAAGCAGGAAGGTGTGCGCTCTTACTGAGTCATCCTACCAGTCCTCTGCACATGCAGGGCGCCACATTAACCACTGACCAACGGCTGTCACCCTGATCTGCACCCACAGTGCGCTGCGAGTTTATTTTTCCCAAACATGCATCTGCTTACTGGAATAATTAGTGAAAAAAAAAGACAAAGATGTAGACCTTTTGAAACAGAGAGGAAGTTATACATGAATAGTGAGTGGTGAGATCATCAGTGAGAAAGGCCCTCTCAGAACCTTATAGTCTTTAAGGTCACCATTAAAAAAAAAAGGTTTTTATTAACTGTAATAGATTTCACTGTCTTCTTTTTTCATGTTTTGTCTCCATAGATGCTTTAACTAACAAAGGCCAGTTCATTTAACAATTGCTTTATTTTTCTGTTTTTATTGTTCTGTGATCTGATGCTTCTAAAAAGACGTTTCTTAAAAACTGTCCGAGGTGCAAAGATGAGACCTTGAACAGCAAAGCAGGACATGATGTGACAGAAAAAAAAATTACACAGTTACACAGTCTAGGTGTGTGTATTTCGTAAACTCTTCTTTTAGGCTTGTAGAGGTGTTTGCTGTCAGTGGAGACGTGCAATACACCACCGAATAGACATGTACTTCATGTTTTTTGGCTGTCAAACAGGAGCTCCACCTACTGACAGGGACTTGCTATCTCCCTAAAGTTTTTACAGTTGAATTTGTATTTTTATTTTCATTTAAAGTCCCACTCTGGTCATCTTTCGATCTCTTGTAGAATCATTACAATTATGATTATGTCAAAACTTAATAAACACTAAAACAACTGAACCAAAATAGAAAAAAACATTATTTATTCAAATTATTGCATGAGCCAAAGAGCCACAAGTACCAAAAAAGAGCTGCGCATGGCTCCAGAGCCCGAGGTTGCAGACCCCTGCACTAGGAGACACTTATTAACAAGTTAGTTACACAGACAAGTTCTCTAAATGGTGTAGCTGTACAAGCTAAGCAATCAGCATTAGGAATGGACATCTTCTACTTAATCTTGTTTAGCGTTAAAGCGATGGGTGAGCTAAAAAGCTGTGGATCAAACATTAAAATGGTAGCTGTCAATGTGACTGTTCATTTCTGGGTTTGCTGCATAAAAAATGAACCTCAAAGGTAGTGGGTGTGATGAAGAGAGTTCACAGTTACAAACTGTTTCTGCAAATCTACAAAACCAGAAGGGCTTGTCCTCACACTTAAAAAAAAATGTTCGGTTACGCACAAATGTCAAAGCTTTGAAATCAGCATAACTCAGCCTTCCTCATGACTGAAGAAACAGCTTAGGTACGGGTGAAATGCACCAGGGGGTTTTAAAGGTTTTTCAAAGACAAAAACATCAACTTTGAGGTTGGGCGGGGGGCTTCATTGCAATAGGGAGTTTACAGGTGTTTTCAAAACCCTAAACTAGACCATCAAATGCTCCATGCTGACAAGTAAAACAGGTTACTTGGGGGTTTGAACACCTGGCTAATAAACCTGTGTGGCATGCTGTATTTACTATACGTCATGTCGCTCTGAATAGAGAATGACACATATGGGTCACCAGAATGCATCTGGAGCTGACTTGATGTGGAGAACCCTGCCTTTGATCATGCGGGCATTTTTTTGATGAACAACATTAAATTTGAAACACTGACGCAAGTCTGAGGCAATGCTATGTTGAGATGCAAAATGGTTATCGCTGGCAATCTGGATCATGCGGCTCGTACTGATCCACTTCGTAAATGTCACACATGATTGGGTGTATGGGTCAGTTTGTATCCTAAAACAACAAAACAATAAGGATTTAAATAATTTACAGTACAGAGAGCTGAGTCTGAGTTGGTTTTTAATGCTGGAGCTGGGAGTAGTTTTAGCTGACTGGAAGGTTTCAGTGACTGCTTCCAATGTGTTCTTTAATGTGCCAAAAAATTCTCCACTATTGCTCCGTTTGTGGCCCAAAAGGCTCTTACCCATCTGGATCAGCACAGCAGGCAGTGCTTTGTTACTGAGAGCAGTAACATCTTTAGAAAATAAAGGCGTGTGTGAGGAGTAGAGTTGGTCAGATGAGGATAGAGGTAAACTTTTATCTAGATTATACTGTGGGTGTTGTTGGCCTCAAGAGCCAAACAGAGCTGGTGTAGAGACAGGAGAGGTGGTAAACATGTTTTTTTTTTTCTTTTCTAGGAGGTGATTTGTTTTCCTGTGGTTTCTACTGCCTGTGCTTACAGATGTCAAAGCACAACTGTTAGCAGTTAGACACAGTTACGAGATCACGTCTTTTTTTCAGCAAAAAAAACAAGTGCCTTTAGCATGTGTTAGGGAAGCCAAGTTGGTGTGGTAGGGAGTCATGTCATGAAGTCACATTTGATTATAGAAATCCTCTGTGAGATCCTGCGTATATGAAATCGGTACAACAATCAGCTCGCCTTGCAGTGACGCTGAATTGGCTGCTTATAAGATTTCAGGTTAAAAACAATTTTAAAATCTCCCGTTCTGTGTGCAGATCGCTGAGAAATGTCTTCAGCACTTTCATGAATTATATGTCATAAAAGATTTAGTCACTTCTAGAAGCAGAGACTCACTAGAACTTGCAAGGTTCCCCTATAAAGCGCAACATTGAAATGTTCTCAGTTATATTGTTCTTTTTTTGTAACTTCTGTAAAACTCTGAATCTACATTCACATCGCCTTCTGCTACATTTAAGTGACCACTTTCAATGAATGACCACTTTCTGCGCAGCAGCCGCATGTGGGAGGAGCTACCAGCTAATGTTTTTTGGATGATTGCTATAAGCAACGTAGTCTGTTGATATATCACTTAGAATGTATGGAAGACACAGAAAATGTTGACCAATAAGGGCTATTTACTGTGAAGAGTTTCCAGGTAGGTGTTCAAGAGGCATCCGGACCAGATGCCAGAGCCACCTCAACTAACTCCTCTAGATATGGAGGGGCAGTGGCTCTACCCTGTGCTCTCTCTGGGTGACGGAGCTTCTAACCCTATCTCTAAGGGAGCGCCCGGCCACCCAGCTGCTTGTAGTAGGGACCTCGCTCTGTCAGTCACGACCCAGAGCTCATGACCATAGGTGAATCCTTGAACGAAGATTAACGGTATATTGAGAGCTTTGCTTTCTGGCTTAGCTCTCTCTTCACCACAATGGACCAATACAGTGACTGCATAACGGCGGACGCCGCTCCAATCCAACTGTCGATCTCATGCTCCGATCTTCCCTCACTTGTGAACAAGACCCCGAGATATTTAAACTCCTCCACCAAGGGCAGGAGCACCCTTCCCACCCAGAGAGGGCAAACTGTCCTCCAACTGTAGATGGACATGCACCAATAAACAGCAGAAAAAGAAGAAGAATCCCCTCTCTGTTTGTCCAATGTGAACACCATGGGCTAAACGCACATTCTTGAATGCATGCCAAATGTCTGGTCTGTGCATAGCTTAAAACTACAGAATTTTATAAAGTTATGAGATACAAAAGAAAGTGAGCAGAAAAAAGTATTGTCCTGTTGTTTATCTGATAGTTCAGAAACAGGGCCAATGTGTTTCCTGTTTCATCACTCATTAATTTCCCTAATCAATTTAACTCTGATCGTAATATTTCAGAACTTTTCATGTAGTGAAGGAACTGCTCTGTCTGTTAATTGTACTTATACAGAACTGGATGTTCAATTACATTTTGGACTTCGACCGGACGGGTTATTCACTTGGCTTTAGCTTATTTAAAAAGTGTGTTTACCTTGTGCATTGTTCCATTGCCCGTCTCAGTAAGTGGGAGTGACAGATGGCTGGCATCGCGGTATAACTGCTGAGGTTGACCTGGAGTGACCTATAAGCACAGATAGAGCAGCACTTAGTAAGTTGTCTGGTACAGAGAAAACAACTCCATCAAATTCCGTGTCGGATTTACTACAACGCAGGGCAGTCGTAGTCGTATCACATGACAATTTTACAAGACCATTAAAAGTCATATTTCATAGGCCGATAATCTCTACATATGGGTCAGTGTGTCTGGAAGAGACTTTCAGCCAGAGTAACAAAAAATAGTCAAGATAGTACATGGTGTACATTTATATAGTGCTTTACTACCTTGGTTTGAGGCCCAGTGGTTTACAGTTCCATGCACACACACCTTCACACACTGATGACACCGGTGGCAACCTATAACCACCAGTATTGGATTAAACATCTTGCTCAAGGACATTTTGACACATGGGCGGGCCTGGCGGGAGCCAAACTTGCAACCCAGAGCGACCGCTCTACCTCTGTACTATGGCCTCTGGGAAATCAACATCACTATAATGTGTATTCAGTCATCAAAATCTCTTGGTTACTTCACTGCTGTGTTGTGTGAAGTCTTTGAAAGTGGCTAAAGTCAATTTAGTATGAGACTCTCCAAATGCGTTGGTGCACTTTGGTTTGGCTGTGACCTTCAGGTCTGGAAAAGAAAATGTAAAAAACTCAGACAATACTACACAAATGTGCTTGGACAATGTGTCACATTTTTGTGGGAGAAACAAAGAAAGAAAAACTCAGGGATGACGTCACACGCAGTGGCAGGCGGAGCCTCAGGAATCAAGTCGTTTAACTTCCAGGTAAGAAAAAGCGCAAGAAAAATAACTAATATGTCATAAGTAAATTATTTTTAAGTGTTCCAAAGGTAATATATGATCATATATATGGATATAGTTTACTCTGAAAGGCTTAAGAAAATCATGATATGGCCCCTTAAAGCAAATAACCACCCGATTTGAGCTGGAAACTGCCCAATCTTATGATGGGCCTTGTCAAAGTCAAGGTCCACGGGCTGGATCCGGCCCGCCACGTAATTAAATCCGGCCCTCCAGATCATTTTATTTTATTGTTATTAATAGGCCTGTGTTATTTTGAAAAATTTCTAATTTGTATAATTTTGACAAAATATATTCTTATGTAGAGTAAATTATTTAAAGTTATTTAAGGTTTAAGTTGATTTATTCTGTAATAATATTTCTGCCTGTTTTTATTTATAGTTATGTTAAAAAGTTACATTTTTGAAGTTTTAAAATTTTAGTTTTAGTTTGTTCAATAAACCTTTATCCTTCTTGGCTAAGGTGTGTTTGGGGTTTTGTCCCACTATGCGATTGAGTTTGACACCCCTGCTCTATATTGGATGTATGTTTATTTCAGACTTGTAATTAGTTAACAAACATATTTATGTGCCAAAAGTCTCTGTCCTGCATTTATTATCCTGTAATGCAACATTTCAAGAAGAAAGTATCGGTATTGATATTAGCGATAGTGGCCCTGTAATTACTTGATTGATACCAAAATTCACAGTACCGCCCACCCCTAATCGATATCGGGAAATACCATTTGGATTGAGGTACTGTAGGTTTATTTTACAATAATGTAAAAATGTTTCTTGTTTTTTTTTTTGTCTGTAAACATAATTAACTCTTGGTTATCTTTCAAGAAACACAAGGAATCTGGAAAACTTCCCTGTTCAGTACCAAGCATTTACCTCTGAGTCACACTGGTAGAATCTTTGGCTAAAGATTGATTTTAGGTCAGTGAATCGGATTGTTCAAAATGAACCAATGTTGACAAGGAATCATACCAAAAACAACAAATTATGATATGAAATAAGTCGTTGTTGAAATGAATTGTTGAACCCCTAGTTGAATACAATGCAGACTGCTCTGTTGGGAATACCGCCTCTGAAAACGTCCCAGTTAGTGCTGATAATCTCATCACACAAGCACATAAATAAAACCAGACTTTTTATTTTACTTGACTTTATTTTTGAGGTCTTCTTGGAGAAATGACACTTTCATTCAGCCCTAAACAGAGAACCTTTTAAAGCTGTGCGCCTGTTTGAGGTGCGTTAGTGAAAATATTGATTTTGAAATGCTGTACGCTCTGTGATGTGGGATGCTTTACCTTGTTGGCACTCTGAGCACGAGCCCGGCGGGGAGGTTTCCATGACCTTTCCTTAGTAACGCTGTTGACATAATAGCATCTTCCTGTGGCCGGGTCAGAATACTGCTCCCATAAGTCCATGACCTGTACCGGCTTCTGGCCCGGATCAGGAACGGGAGGCTCCAGCTGCGAGTTACGCTTTTCCTGCTGGGTTTCAGAATAAAGGGGGGAGTCCTGCCAGGATAACTGGGAGAAGTAAGCCTCTGTTGGAACCTGGCACCCAGAAAAAGAAAGACGAGAGGCAAAGACAAAAGTGAAAGTGAGGAACAGAGAAGAGGTATTTTTAAATCAACTTTAGAGAAATTAGGTCATTGGATTTTACAGCAAATATAACAGCGAAAGAGGAATAATGTTATCTTGAAACTCAGAATTAGGAATCTAAATTTCACCAGAACTTCAATAAAAAGTCCAGTTTTATGAACTATTAAGGCATAGGAACTGTCAATGTGCTTTGTCTTTACTTTATGCGAAACTTCAGGGGAAATATATAAGTAATCACAATCAAAAGTATTTTTTTTTTACTCAAAGGTCTAAAAATTTTGAATGTAAAATATAGAAATATATTTATAAGGACAGAAAACAGACATGGATTCCTCCAAAAAAAGATAAAATAAAGATAATGAAACTCATGATCATTTACACAACAGACTACACTACAGACACCTAGACTGTAGTTCAGATATGTTCAAACACTTCATAATAAATTAGTAAATCCATGTTACACAACAATCATCTAAATATGTGATTCTCAATCATTTCAAGCATCAAATAACATGAAAATGACAATAATATAAATATATTTAAAGAGTTGCATCAAAACAAAATTAACAAAAAAACACTTGATGGGAATAAACTGTTCTGTGTGTGTTTTTTAAAAAATAAAATACCTTTTCTTTTTGTACAATACATGAACAGATTCCTTTTATAAAAGCTGTACTGTAATAGCGTAAATATGGCATTTGGTTCTTCAACTCTAGAATTAAAAATAACAATTACTAATCAATTAAACCCTAAATTTAGTTTCCGTAAAATACGAATTTGACATTTATGTATCTTTTTAATCTTGCGTATCTTTTGAACGGAAATCAAGTCTCCCCATCAGTACATGCTCAGGAACCAGTGTTCTAGATGATCAGTGCTTTTATTGGTGATGTTTACCGGTGTGTGAAACGCTCTGTGATTGTGGTGAAAACAGTTTCATTTACCTTAGCAAAACAGTGATTAGATTAGTTAAACTTTATTCCACGATTTAACAAACTACTCTTGTTATTTCTTAATCAATCTTCTCCCACAAAACATATTCTGTGTTTGAATTGAACAGCTGCCTAATTCCATAGTCAAACACGCCGGTTTCATCTCATTGTCGGAGTCAGTCTCATTGCCAGGCGGGTGTTCAGCAATGATGCCGGCGGCTTTAGCAAAAACTCGGACAACAGTTACAGCAGATACTTTAGTGCAGGTGTCGCACACCGTGCTGCCTCCGAGTAAAAGTGTGTGCGCCGTCTGCATCCATCACTTCCACGATCAAAGCAAAAGTGAAAGACCCAGGCTCTATTTCGCTTTTCTTCTGGTGGCACCGGTAACCTTTCTTTTAAGGCAAACTGGAAAAACGTGTGTAAAGTTTGGCTGGATCTCTGCGCAGCATGCAGCCATGCAAGTTGGGTGTGCTGACTTTCCAGAGTGCTCAAAATCAGACGCACGCTACTTTTTGGTTTCACCTGCTCGAGGGTAAAACTGTCAATTTCAGCACAAGACTTAGTAGGATGATCATCTCCTAAACAAACAAAGGAACGCTGTCAGACGAATCATCTGTGTGTTTTTAGGACAATGGCGCAGGCCGGGTAAAGCTTGCGCTCTGAAATGCTGGCCGATCTTTGTGTTTGTTGCACTACGGTGGCTTTCTGAAGTAACTTGAGATGTGATAAACTTTACCACCATCCACATTGTTTCCCAAGAGCACGACTTGGCAGAATCACTGTCTGTGACCCACCTATGTCCCATAAAATGCACAAGAAGATTTTACATTGTCTTATTGACGCCGGTCTCCAAAAGTCACCAGGTATAATAGGTCCTTTGTACTGTTAGACACTGCTCTCCAATGGCGGCTGGTTTCCTTTAAAATCTGCATATCTTAATCAGGTCGCGCAGACGCCGGGTGTCTGTGGTATTTGTGGTGTGAACCAGTGTAGCGATGGCCAAGAAACGCTACGACAAAGAACATTCAAAGAACAAACACGTCTTTACTTCAACTTTACGGATGAAATACAATAACAATAAAGCAAGCTGCTCATAAATGTTCACATCCCTACTATAGAAAGGCTTAAACTGTCACACCAGTTTCTTACAGAGAAGTCTGTATCTCAGTTGAAACAAAAAAGGGAAAGAGTTTGACTTGTCTTCTTTTGGATTCTGACCAGTTTTACTAGCAGATGAAGCTTATATCTGCCTGATCGCAGCTTGGCATCAGCAGCACAGTTAATTCTCTGCTCCTTTTGTGGGTGCTGATCACCACAGATCGGCTTTTCTTTTTTTCCCAAAATCTTAGGGTGTCATTTTATATCTTCTTCCTACTTTACAAATCTCAACTACATTTTCTCACAGATCTTTTGTGAAGGAAATGGAGCCTGGTGCTGCAGTGTCAGATTCTCCAAAAGCTTCAAAACTCATTGGCAGTGCACGCGTGACCATGGATTGTACATGGTATAAAACCTAAAAAATAAAATGTTACAAAACAATTTTTTGAATTTTCAAAGCAAAAGTTTAATCCATTTTAACAAACAGTTTCCTGCTAAAGACGATGATTACATTTGATACAAAAAGCCTCATCAGATTAGATTACTTTTCCATATTTGTCAGAAATTTTAATCCTTGATCATAAAACAGAACTTGGATGAAATGTTCCTGCCTACTGGCTCAAATGGAAAGAGTCCTCAGGGACTCAGAAAAGGACAAACAGGATAAAAAACAGAAAAAAACAAATGTTTTCTTGTTTCTATAGTGTCATAAAGTGGGTTATTAAAAAAACAACAAAGCAAACACACTTTAAGAAATAGCTGGATGCTGAGACGTGGGAGTATCCACTCACTTGACAGAGGGATAACCCTGAGTTTTCCTCTCATCGGCAAGGCATTGTGTAATCCCCGCTGATGTAATATAGAAAAGCTCTGGCGTCAAGACAATGCTAACTTGATTGCTGCTGTAGGGGGATTATTAAGGACAAGTGCAAGTGTAAATCAAACACAGCCTGCTGCCACGCCTCAATTCAACCTCTATGAAGGATCCGAACGAGAATTCACAGTATTTTCCCTGCAGCAGCTTTTGACGTTCAACCAAATGATATCGTTTAAAATAATCTTGTTACGCTGTTTTATTTGGTTATTTTTAGGTTTACGCTGTAGAAGCAATTGCAGAAATTACCCACTGGGTTGTTGGGAGTTTCAGACTTGTAAATCCAGGAGATTAGAGATTGTCAGTGAGTGGAAATCAAAATTAATCTAATCCCACACTTCCTTCAACGTCAGCCGCATGTGACGGATTTGTTTGACCTATTTTTCATGATTTAATTTCAGCGGTCTTTATAATATTTATGGACATATGTGAACGGGACTTGAGCAACCGCAGAACAACTTCAATTTTTGTTTGCTGCTAATGGCAAAATTTAACTAAATTATATAACTTTGACTATCGATAAAGATCCACTTAGATGAAAATTGTGTTTTTAACATGTTTTTGCACAATTTTTCTGGTGTTAGAGGGCATACATTTTAGAAAATTAAGCTTAAAATGTTTTATTTTTGTTTCTAAATTGCTGTGAATGAAGAGTAGATGAAAAAATTGTGTTTAAAAGGAATATTTTTATGACAGAAAATATGATGGGCAGGGCAGCGCTTCTCTTACCCTTCCCTGCAATGGGAAGGGGGAGAGGGGCGGGGTTGCTCCAAGCCAACTCAGATCAAAAGATAACTGGAGTGGGACTTTAACAGTAGTAGACCTCGTCATATCACTTGCTTAAGGTCTTTCCTTTTCTTACCTGCAAATGGTTTCTCTTCCCTGAAGCTTCAACCATGTCCCAGTGGCTGCTGGACTTTTTGGGCATCCTTTGGTTGATGTGATTGCCGAGGCCACCTCCGATCTCATCGTAGGGGTTTTCCATCAGGTTTTCGGGCAGGTTGCTGGAACTCTGGCTCCGGGTGATGGTAGGGACCACCCTAGGGTTAGATGGCACTGTGGAGACCGCGGGCGACTCCCTGACCGTGGGGTTGGCAGTTGGGAAGCTTGGAGAGTTGGGAGCAAATGTAAATCCGGAAAGGGGAAGGGTGGGAAAACGTCCACTGGCCATGCTGGACTTGTTGTCCGATCCCTGAAAGGCACTGTTGGAATTGAGGTTGTCCATAGAGCGATAGATGGGTTTGTTCACTGGAGATAAAGAGAGAAAAACATTAAACATCCATTTTTAAAGGATTTTCTTAACGCGTGTAACGCTTGTTACCTCTGAGTTGCTCATTACAAGCGGACTTTGTGGGACTGGGGGACAGCGACACCCGAGGAAGTACCCTAAAGTTGGGATGCAGTGAGGTAGACATGACCAGACGTTGGGGGGATGGAATTGGAGCGATCGGCACCTCCGTCACGTACGTGGCGGGGACATACAGGGGCTTTGCTTTGCTGGCTGCCCCAATCCGCCGCACCTGCCAGAGAACAGATCCATGAATGCTTTTGCTATTTTCTCCCATATAAATCCACTTAGTTCAACTGAGCGGCAATAAACACAGCTGAGGCTGGAAGCCAGAGCAGAATGTTAAACCTACAAATCTTGGTCAACAGCAGATGCAGCTTCTCTTTCGAAACAATGCTTGTCTCTAATTGATGATATTCGTGCTTCTGACGATGATCTTTAAATAGTTTGAAACTCTGCATTTCTGCCCAAGAAAATAAACTGGAAACAACTGAGATGTCAACAATTCTAACATTTTCAAGATGTTTTTTGTGAAAAAGCTGCAAGAATTAACCACCTTAACCAACTAAATGCTGGAAAAATTACTGGCACTTGTTACTGTTCTACCCATTGAATGTACATGAGAACTGGACTGAGTGATCCCTCCCCATTCACGTTTTTAAACAGGAAGTAGCTGCTGGCTCCAAGAAGCCAAAATCCCATAGACTTCTATTGAGAAATAAACAGCGAGTACTCAGGTATTATATTTGTCCAACAAAATGAAGTTAATTTAGTCGCCATTTTTCTGCGGTGCGAACTTAACAATTTTGGGACCAGATGATATCGGTTAGCAGTAATCGATCTGAGTCTGTTTGAGTCATAATTTTTATGGCAACCACTCTTACTAATCAGGAGTGAGTTTGTTGGAAAGCCACACCCCTTCTACTGAAAGCTGGTTAGAGGGGAGAACCTGTCAAACTTTTCTAATGTTCAAGGTGGGGGCCAGCTAGCACCAAAAACTCTTATTGAGGCATCTGATTAGACAGTTTATAACTTGAATAACTTAAAATAAAGACAGTATATCATGCAAAAAAAGGTTTAGCAAGAACATGTTAACAAAGACCTGCAAATAAAATGAGTAATAGCTGATATTTTTAAATTAAGGTCTACAGGATTTTGGGTTTTCTGGGACCAGCGGGTACTTCCTATTTTAACGTGAGGGGGGGTGGGGATAATCAGTTCAGTTCTCCCTATGGTCTTGCCCAAGGACCCACACTCTCATTGCACCCCCTGGGAATTGAACCCCGATTTCCCATGTGCCAGTCCTCCACTTCACCAACTAAGCCATTAATTATGAGAACACACTAAATATATATTTTCAAACATTAGCTGACAGTGTAAAAGCTTGGACATCAACAGCTGTAAAAAAAAAAAAAAATAATAAAGGTGTCCGAGTGGCCATTATAAAGCCATTAAAACTGAGTTTGCTCAATGGTGAGAAAATCTGTCAAATTCAGCAATAGATGTCTGCTTTGGCTGTACAGGAACCCATTATGAATGAGGTCATGAACAGTAGCAGCCTACAGACATATTTAACATCACTTAATAGCTATTTTAGCCTTTTAATCATTTTTATTGATAAATTGCCTCTAATAGTCTCATAAAAGCTTGTGGGTGTGATTAACATCCTAAGACTCTTACCTGCCACCAGTCTGCATTCGTTTTCTTCAGAAGAATAAAACGCTCGCCCTCCCTTATGCAAACTTGCCGTCCATCTGCGCCCCGATAGCTGTAGTCATATTGAGCCTCGAGGACCACCGTACCACTGGGGACCCCGCACACTGTCATCCCGCTGGGGTTCACGACGGGTGCCGCAACGGGCTGAGTTTGTCCAAACGAGCGCCGCCAGCTACCAGACAGCATGGCTCTCCGGGCACTCCTGATCAGCAGGTTTTCCTGGGAAAACGCTTTTGTCCAATAAGGCTTGGGATAGAGCAGGACAGGTCAGACTGGAGCCAGGCTGCTGCCATGCTCTGAGAAAAAACAAGAGGAAAGACGACAAAAACAGAAATGAATCGGCGAATGTGATGGATAAAGTTATAGGTAAGTATTGCCTGGTACTGATGATGTGCAGGAATAGAAACCTGTTTCTTGGGTCTTTTTATTCTTTGTTATCCTAAAAATGTAAAATCTCGAGATGCTGAAAATGTCAAAAATATTCTGTTTTTTTTGCTTTTTGTGTTTTGCATCAACTTGAAAAACAAATACATTTTAACTGCTGTGGTGAACAGAGCTAAATTTATGCACTCAAGCCTGTCTGCCGTCATTGATATAAATGTCTCAACTATTTTTCAGATACTTAAAAATATCTTTCTACCAGTTTCAATTTAAAACAACTGACAAAAATGGTCTAAAGCACAAAAACTATCAACTTTTTCAAATGGTGTTTATCCACAAGAACAAAGAGACCCACGTGAGTGAATAACTCATGCGTTTGGAGGATGCGAGGAGCGCGCTGTTCCCAAAATAGCATCTGTCTCTGTCTCACCACCTGAGCCAGCATCCCTCAAGCTAAACCCCTGCTTTTCCCAGCCAAGACCCGCTTACATAAGAAGAGAGCATCTAACTTTCTGCCAGACACTCAGGAATACAGCTTAACCCGCGACATGAACCCATCCACGCGGACACAGAGGCAGCAAAGAGGAGCATCCCACGACAGAATCAGTCATCTCATCTCTGAGAAGACGAGAGTCGAGGGATGCTGGACGAGACGAGCGACTGAGGAAGAAATGAAAGACCAGATCATTTAGACAGAAACAAAAAGATGAGCACTGAGATGTGAGAAGAAAGCTTAAAGTCCCACTCCAGTCATTTTTTAAATCTATTTTAAGCCTTCTGAGTGGTCTTTTAATTATGATTATGCCATTTTTAGTCAAAATTTAAAAAACTGTGCAGTTTCCTGGAACATAGTTTCTGTAGAGCTGCTGGAGTTAATCAGAAATTCACCTCTGAGTCGTGAAATCCACCCCGATTTCCCATTACCCGTTTATTTACACTGTCTCCCACTAGCTTACAGCCCCTCACAAACCCAACATAACATTATCGGATCAACAAAAATGGTGAGCAATATTGGAGCTATCCAGCCGTAGCCTACAGTTTTGAGCCAGACGCTAGCTCAGGCGAGGAAAACGAAGTGGTACATGGATCTATTTGTCTATGAGTAGAAGAATAAGAATGGAGTATAGCAGGGAGCTTGTAGCCCACCAATACAACATTCCCCTTTATTTGCAGGGGTTAGGGACCTGAGACATCCGCGAATACGATAAATCTGTGAATATGAAGAACCCCCCCGTCCCCGTTTCAACCTGCGGCCAAAAAATGTCCGTTACCGATCCATTCATCCCAAAAAAAAAATATTGCGCTTTGTTGAACATTTATTAAAGATAGTTGGAGCATAAAGAGTTTTTTTTTAATTCAGAGCAGCAGCATACTTTGTGATGCAGATGAGGGGTGTCACTTTGTCTCTCTGTGCCTTAAAACCGCGCATTCTTCCTCCTTTATCAAATAAGTGCGAGAGGGCATAAAAACCTGCTCCGGAACGATTATCTTCTTCAGCATATTTGGATTATTTTCGGCCGGTTTTGAGTCAGATGATGCTATTGCAGGGAGAGGAGGGGCTGGTAGCCGACAGGCACGTGTTCTTCATCTCTGTTCTCGGAGATGCACCTCAGCACCGTAGAACCTCTTTCGGACACAAAAGTTTCACACAAGCCTCTTGAGTTGTTAAAATGTTTGTGACAAACGTGACTATGTGACTGAAAAAAAAAAATATGTGAAACCGCAAATAAAGAAATGCAAATAAGCGGGGGAGCTGTAGCACCTTTGTCACTGCTACACGTTTTGTGAAACTGCAATATTTCGTCTGCTCCGGATTCACAATGGTTTGAATAAATAAATATTCAAAAATGCAATTTTAAGTTTAATCGCTTTATGTACTGAATGACCGTCACGAGAAAAATGCCACAAGAACATATTAAAACACCCCCCAAAAAAAACATTTTTTAATGGAGTGGGTGTCTAATGGAAGGAATGAAAAAGAAAAATTAGTAGAGTCACAGTAACTTCTATTATATTTACTTTTGTGACCTATCTTGAAGTGATTCTGGGTTTAATTCTGAATTCTGAGGTGTCCCATAGCATAGGAATCTCATCTGTAGCAAATTTCTTATATTTGTAAAAAAAAAAAAAAAAGAGAGAGAGACCAAATTTTTTCTTCTATATTGACGTTAAAAGCATCATAAATGTCTTAGTTTCCTGTTAAACTAATAGTGCTGCTTCAGCGCAGAGGGGACGGAGGCAAAAGTCGGAGGTGCAAGGCGACTGAGCAAACAGGAAACTGCAAAGACACTCAAGTTCAACCACAGTTTGGGTCATATCCTTTCCATCTGTACAGTTGTCTTTCTGTTGTGAGAAGCCTTTGGTTTAGTTAGTTTAAGCCTGTAACAGATAACAGGCATGTATTTATTTACTCCATGCAATCATTAATAGACAATCAGCTCCTTTTTTTTTCATTGCTTCAAAACTGAAAAGACCAGAATAGTCGGTTCTTTTGTTTTAGTTGGTTCTGACTCAGAAATCTTAAAATGTAGTTTACAATTAACATGAGTTATATTTCAATCTAGCGGGAATAAAATCCTAATCATCCATGGCAACAGTAAGTGGAGCTTCTCCATGATGAGCTCTTCTCCATGCACACACAGGAAGAGCTGAAGTGATGCAACCGTGCACCTGCTTGCCTTTTCCTGTCTTCCTTTGTTACCTAAACTACATTTGTAAGGAAGCAGAGACTTAAATTACTAAAACATATGCAAAACTAAGACAAACATTAAGGGAGATAAATTTGCCGTTTTGGCAGTGGGCACAAAAAAATCCACACAGAGAAAGAAAGATTTCTAATATTTTTGGTCAATTCTTCTTATGGAAAAAAAGAAAGAGGTGCTAAAAAAAACTCAGAATGATAGTGACGCACTTCTGATCTTTGTCACTGGTTGTGGTACTGGTTGTCTCTCCATTACCACTGAGGCTGTTCTGCTAGACTATAAATAAAGGAAATGGATTTGCCTTCCGTTATCAATAATCTGAAAAGCCTCAAATGCAAAAGAGGACAAGTCCCACTCTGATGAAGATGTGACGAGAGGAGACGAGTCCAGATTCGGTTTCTATTAATACCAGCATGAGGAGCTCTGTCATCACACGCCACAACATACTGGGAAGGCCATATGGTCCCAGAGACTGACATGCATGGACACCCTTTCAGAGCTGCTAGAAAGACAGGATAGTGTGTTTCAGTAGCAAAGCGTCTCTGATGCGTTGTTAGCAGCAAAAGGCAAAGAGGTAAAGGGTAAAACCTCTGAAGATGACTACAAATTGTAGGAAAACTTAAGGAAGAAGAAAATCTGTCTGTGTTCAAAGTATGCACTGTTAAATCAAAATCTTAGGAAAGTAAAAAGAAAAAAATTCTAATTTTTGAGTTTTTTGATAGCAAAATAATCTTATCTTAAGAAAAAAAAAGTCTTATTAATTACATAATTTTTCTTACTCAATTGATAGATTTTATTTTTTGCGTATTTAAAGAAAATCTGCCAATGGAGGTAAGAATTTTTGTCATTTTTAAGGAGCCTGTTTTTACAGTGTGCATACAAGCTAAAAACAATCTGCAATTCATGCATGAATTCAGGAAAACAAGAACTCACCATGATCCACAGGGAAGAGGGAGCATCAACAACAACGACCAGTCCAGTTTGTGGTCAGAACCACGCATCTATCTACATCCCCCCCCAAAAAAAATCAGTCAAGCTGCGACCATGTCTTAAAAACAGATGGCTCAGGAGGAGCTGGGGCAGACCATCCAGCAACGAACGGGACAGCAACAATCAAGCAAAAAACAAAAAAATAATAGCAGCAATCACTTTTATTGTTTTATGCACAATAACACAATTAATCCTATGCCAACAAATTATTCTGCCTCTCCTCACTGAACCTTCGCTGACCCTATCATCCTGACTTTAGCCACTATTTTGCCTGAGTGAGGACGATCTGCTGAAATAAATTCTAAATCAACTGTAGGAGTAAAGGGGGGAGGCAGAGAGGACCACTGCAGACCAAAACATGGCTGCCAGTGAGTCCAGACGATTGATTAAAGGTATTGATCCAAAAACAGAGCTGGCTGACCGACTGTGCCATTTGACATCTCACATGTCACGCTAACCGTGCTGCATCCAAGACCTCCAGATCGCAGTCTGTCTGGTTGAGTTTTGATGTTAACGAGAGGAAGAATGGCTGAAGCTAAAGCCAACTGCAAAGCATGCTGGAAGACGGAATTAAATAAATATGTGAATACTGTGATATCAAATGATAATCCATCCATTGATCTACACATGAGACATCTCCTGCTCATGGTCATGGGGTTGCTGGAGCCTACCCTGCTAAGGCAGTCTTTTGTGTTCGACACTCAGCATCAAGGGTTAAATTCAAACTAACAAAATGTTTCCCAGGCCAGCCACAGCTCCTGTTTGTGGTTGCTTTTGAGGAAAAGACAAACATGAAAAAGAAATGTCACACACTGATGACTAGTGCTGCTTCACCATTACTTAGTTCTACACAGTAATTTATAAGGAAATGATGGATGGATGGACAAACAAATAGAATGAGCCTCAAATCAATTTTCTCATGAGAACAAGGAGTTTTTTTTAAGCTGCAAGCTTGAAAGCACAATAAACATTAAAGTTGTCCTTCCGCACAGATAGTGCCTGGACATGTTTCCTGTGCACACAAACACCCTGATGTGGACAAAATAACAAAACATGAACTTTTAGTGTAGGGAAAACAAAAAAAAGGTATGTTTTTTAACTCCTAGCAGAATGTTTCAGTTCAGTTCATGTTTTATTAACATACTGTTGACCGACTAAAGACAAAGCCGTTACAACCATGCACTCTGCAACAGTTATTTTGTTTTTTGAAAAATAATTGTCTCAGATTTTATCAGTTTTGTTAGATTATTGTGATGCTTGATGATTCTTTTTTTTTCCAGGATGTGCTAATTTCACC